>NW_006773166.1:657370-664147 GCF_000442215.2 Lipotes vexillifer | reverse complement strand
CCCGTGTCCCCTGCATCGGCAGGCGGACTCTCTACCACTGCGCCACCAGGGAAGCCCCTGACCAGTACTCTTTAAAATGACATGAAAAGCAAGGAAAGATTGAGGGGCTATTGTAGACTGGAGAAGACTAAGGAGAAATAACAATTAATGCAGTGTAGGATCCTGAAACAGAAAAAGAACATTAGTGGAAAAAGTCATAAAACTCAAAAAGGTCTGAAGTTTATTTAAAATACTGTGCCAATGTTAATTTCCTATTATTTAAAATCATGCTATGGTTATGCAAGATATTAGCATTAGGAGAAATAGGGTGAGAGGTGTAAGAGAATGCTTGGTATAGTTTTTGCAACTTTTCTGTAAGTATGTAAGTTTGAAATACAAGGTTTAAAACAGCAAACAAAATGAAACAAAAAATGAGCAGGAAATACACTTGCCTTCAGATTTGCTTGCCGCTTGAAGAGAGAAGCAAACGTGTAAACTAAAATGAAAGGCACACAAAAACAGTCTTGTAGGCATTGCCTGTAATATATGTGTGCACCAGATAGAAAGGGGCCATGGAGAAGGAGTGGTTGATCTTATCTGGAAAGGGAGTGCAGGTAGCCAGGATAGACTGAACAGAGAAGGTGATGCTTGAGGTCTTTTATGTACCATCTATGTTACTGAGAACCTGCTGTAGGCTAGGCACTCCTCTAAAAAGAAGCTACGTGGTAGTAAACATGAAAAAGTACTTCTTTCATGGAGCTTCCATTCTAGAAGGAGGTGTCAGATAAACACATGAACAAAAACCTGACATTTGAAGTGCTGGGATGAAAAATAAATGAGCCAGTGTGGTGGAACGTGCTTGGGGGAAACGGGCAGTTAGATAGGGTGATTGGGGAATACCTTTCTGAGGAGCTGATAGTTAAGCTGTTAGGACCAAGGTATGAATGAGGAGCAAGCCATGCAAAAAAATCAGGGAGCAGGTAATTCCATGATGAAGAACAGGTTGGCTGAATGCCCGACCACAGGAACAAATTGCTGTGTGCTATTCAATAGGACAAAAAGAGGCCAGCATGCTGGGCTATAATGGACGAGGGGATAATAGTAGAAGATGAGCTGTAGAAGTAGGTTGACCAGCTGGCTTTAAGTCCGAACTGACATACATTTGAATAAAAGGTGGCGCTATTAATAATTACACCAGGACAATAGAAGTAAAATGGAACTTTCCGGGCCAAACCCAGACATAAGATCACCCTATAGAGAAGAAACAAATCGTGTAGGACTTTGTGAGTCAGGCAAGGAGTACAAATGTATTCTAAGTGCGTTAGGAAGCCATGGGAGGGTAGATCAGGGGAAGGAAGTGATTGCTCTGGCTGCCAAGTGGAGAATAGACTATTGAGAGTGAAGAATGAAAGTAGGGGGAAGATTAGAAGTCTGGCTAACAGGCAGAGAATGGGGGCTTGAGCTAAGGAAGTAGACACGGGAAAGGAGACTCACTCAGGTTTGAAGGCAGAGTCAATGAGCCTTGCTTACTCTTAGTAGATAGGCCAGGATTAGCCAGTTGTTTAGGGACTGTAAAACATTCCATACGAAGGTAGTGGCAACAGCAGAGCCACAGGAGTGGGTCATATTCTAGAAGCCCATAGTGTATTCTATGGCAAAAGTGAAGGGGCACAGAGGGGACAGGCAAAACTGTGTTGGAGATATGACCACAGGCCAGATCATCAAAGACAGAATCCAATGCTAAGTAGTAGATATTGTGATGCCATTGAAAGTACTTGACTGGAAAGTGACATGATTTGTTTTGTTTTTAGAAAAAATGACACTAGGTCAACTATGAGGAAAACAAAAGAGCAAAGGAAAATCCCCCATGAAAACAGATAGAGATACCTTCTGCTAGTTAGAGGAATAAACAAGAAACCAGAACTATTTTGAGGGTGGTATAATAAGGTGAGGGGCCTTTCATTTGTACTAGAAACTGTCCACCCGTTCACCAGATGCACCCTTGATTGTCTAGTGGTTTACAGTATAATTAACTGTTGACTCAGGGACTGCTAGATAGTGTCGCTGAGTCATAAAGAAGCTCCAAGAGGAAAACTTCAGGGAAAAATTAATGTCATGTACTGTGTAACTTTCTTCTTCTGCTCCAGTGCTGTTCTTGGCCCACTCATTTCTAAGTTTTAGCAATCTCTCTCAGAGTAGTGTGCCTCACGTGCAACTTTGGCAAGCTAAGCATGGCGGTGGAGCCAGATAACTTGTTCCCTGTAGACTTAGAAACTCCTGAGCTGCAGGCTGTAATATAATTTACAATACAGTTAGCCAGCCCTGTAAAACAACGTTCTGTTTGCAGGGGAATGGGGGCCTGACAAGAAGAAGTGTTTATAGCTTAATTTTAGCTGTGCTCTCCATTGTTACCGCGGTAGCATCCTGCATATGATGCATCCTAGTCATCGGTCAGATAGTTACAACTTTTCTTTTTTAATTCGGCAAGCTAAGCATAACATCAGGCTTTGCGTAATAGCCGCCCCAGTGTCCCTTACCTTAGGAAGTGGTAGCCCTAGCATGCACCCCCATCTTTTAGGACAAAGGAATTGAGACATAATTGTTAGATATTCCATGGCTGTGGCTTATGCCTTGATAAAATTATCTGATGTCTTGCTCTTCTAAAGGTCTTATACCATGATATTGATAGAAGGCTTGAGAATAAGAAAATCTGAGCGATGCCTGTTGATTTTTTTTTCTCCCTAGTGTGTTACAATAGCTACTTGCCACTTATATCACTCAACTAACAAGGTTACTTCTATTCAGCCATTACCCCCAGGAGACTATAGCTAATATTAAAGCTCCACAGGTGGGGACTTTGTTGATTTCTAGATCCCCAGTCTAGCACAGTGCCAGAAAACATAAATAGGCACTAAAATACTATGTTTTGATTAAATAAGCCCAACTATTAGCTTAAAAATGTGCCCTAATGATTTGGAAATGAATACCACATATGATGTAGAAGAGCATGTTCTGAGGAGGAGCTGGCCAGGGAGTTGATGAACTGATGTGTCAACCTGAGACACTACATAGGCTCCAACATTCGCTCTAACAACACTCTAAGTTTTGCAAAACTATGTGGAACTCAATTTCAAGGCTAGTTTATTAACCCGGGCAACTCTAGATTCTACTGAACACGAAGGTAGAGTTGTGAGATGTCCCTCTATTAATTCTCTTAGTTACACCCGTTAGAAAAAATATCTTTTAATTCATGTCCATCGTGAATTGGGTGCAATGTCTGGCGCTGTCACAGTTCTTCTGTACTTCCATTCCATAGTTAACTCTGCTTAAGTAGTGTTGGAAATAGCTTGTATACATATCATATATGTCATATATATAACATATCTTGTATACATATGATATATGTATATCGTATATATCATATATATGTATCAACAGTACTCTGAACTAGGTGCTTCAATAGATCTTTAAGTGTGTGTGTGTGTGTGTGTGTGTGTGTGTGTGTGTGTGTGTGTGTGTGTATCTATTGATTCACCTGTTTCAGATCATTGCTGATTTTGTACAGCCTGATTTTGGAAGCAGGATCCCAAATAGGAACAAATGGAAGGTCTTTAATCTCCTTAAGAAAAAAAAAGTCAAAGCTTTTAAATATTACCTCAGTCTCCTCAGTTTTGAAATTAAGGTTTGAGTGCAGGTAAATTTTAAGTTTTGAGCTCTAAATTTCTCTGCAATTCAGAAAGAGTAATTTTACGACTTCTGTATTCTTTTTTTTTTCTTATAAAATCACAAGAGACTGATTCTGCTATAATCAGCTAATTAGACTTCTGGCCATTTCTTCATTGGTTTGACTTTTCTAGGAAATGTATTTTATATTCCTAGACAATATGATTTTGGTTCATGTTGAAATACTGGCCCAGTCTCTCCTCATAAGAAATCTGTACATAACTGAGGTTTGTTGAGCTGGTACATTGCAGAACAGTTGGCAAGTAGAAAGTGTCTTCTCTTTTGCTGCCCTGGAGAACTTGTTTCTCTGGTCTGGCCTTAGACAGTAATGGAGCGATCACATTCTGGTGAGCACAGCTGTGTGCAGAACAGTTCTCTGAGCCTTCAATCCAGTCATTTGGGAATGAAAACATCAAAAACTAGCCTGGGAAACACAACCAGGACAGGCTGCAAGTTGGCCATTAATCACTTTACTGCGTCTGCTCAATGCTGTTGTCTAACAGTGTTCTAGAATAAAGTAAACGTGATAAGTATACAAATCCATTCAGTATAGTTCCACACCTGCAATCAGTCATCCTTGTCTATGGATCAGAGGTAAAACTTTTTTTATTCAAATTTTTAGTAACTGATCATCAGTGATAATGAGAGCACATGTATTCTCTGGAATACTGACAGGAAGAATATGACATAGTGAGGCAGCAAGCTTTGGGCAAAAATGAAAGTCTACAGAATAGTGCTGTCTGCTTTTCAGGATGGAAATCATAGCTGGATGTCAGGTTCAATCACTGAACCTAGTCTGCCTATGACTGTAATGAGCCATGCTTATTATCAAAGGTAAATAATAGGACTCTAGTGTTCTTGAATGCAATCTCTACCATTCTTATGAAAGTAGACCCATTGTGTAGGGAATTTGAGAACAGAAGAAAGCAGAAGGTCTACCTTATTTCTCTATTTAACCAAAGTAGACTTTATAATAAAGAGGAAGACTAACAAAACACTTTAACCCTTCACAATTACATTCCACTTTATAGTTTGCAGAGCTCTTTCAAACATATTTTCTTATATGACTTGAAAATGATCGAAGATTTACATAAAGGAAAAGGAAAGTCAGAGAATGTGCAACTTTCCTAAGGTTGCGCGCCCATAAGAGGTGGAGCTGGGAGTGGAATGTTGGCCTTCAGACACCTCGGCTCTTTCTACTGATCAATGCTGCCTCTAATATGGAAGTATCTGCACGTGAAAGCAATGGGTCATCTCCAGACATCAGGGAAGTGAAAACACGTGTGTGTGCACCTACACGTGTAACATTCATTGAGGACCCATTGATTTCAGACATTTGGATATCTTCACAGTCATTCTCTTGGGCTCACCTTTGTGATGGATATAGCTTTTCTTTGCAACCCTGCATCCATTCTTCACTCTTCTTCATCCTTTTTTACTCAGCTTTGTACCGTGGAAGGTTATCCTATAGGGATTGCATTAACAGCCTCTCTTACCCTTTTGTATTCCAGTTGAATTTGCCCAATGGGAAGCATGCAAGAAAGATGGGAAGGAATGATGAGAATGAGGTCTGAATATTTAATTTCTTGTCTGTGATATGGCTGCCAACTGGCTGCACCCCTTGACATAAGGTCACAGTCTTGTGAGGCACTCATAGTGCACCCTTGTTCTCTCTCTCTCCCTCTTCCACTCCCCCCTCAGGGTTCTGGCAATTGACCTTCTGCTTGCTCTATCAGGCCTAGACATAGTAATAATATGGGTCTGCTTTTAATAGCCCTAAATACCATATTACCTCTGGAGGGTTCACTATTCCCTACCTTTACCCTTGTAAATATTACTTTTATTAAACCTTCATCAAATGGCATAATTTGAGTTGGCCGTCTATTTCCTATTAGTATCCTGGCTGATTCAGTATTATTATTATACATGTTACAGCTGGGGAAACTGAAGCCCAAGAATATTTCACAGTTAAATAACTTGCAGATCTAAGACTTCCCTGGTGGTCAAGTGGTTAGGACTCCGTGCTTCCAATGCAGGGGGCATGGGTTCGATCCCTGGTCAGGGAACTAAGATTATCCCACATGCTGTGCTAAGATCCCACATGCCGGTGAGGCCAAAAAAATAAAAATAAAAATAAAATAACTTGTAGATCTAGGACTACCCAAATTTTCTAACTCCAAGTCGTGGCTTAAAATATATATATATATATATATATATATATATATATATATATAATTTGCAGATCTAGGATTCTACCCAAATTTTCTAACTCCAAGCTTATATACTCATAGTGACAGCTCACTGAGCAACGATTCTGAATAGGTGTAATTACATATGTGTAATTACAGCTCTGCCCGATAGAGTTTTCTTGAATTGACTCAAAGAGATCAATTCTAAGGAACATACCACCATCATTTATAAATATTGTTTTGAAATTTCATAATACGTTTGCAAAATAAAGCAGTGGCAATAGTATCTGGAGGAAAATTGGGTAAGATTGCATCTAATCTCTTACCATGCCATTCTGTCTTCCCTGCAGCACCAGAGTTAGCCTAAAAAGCAAGTCTTATCGTGTCACTTCCTGTCTTAAACACCCTCTTATGTTAACTAATATCCAAACTTCCTAATTGTGCTTATTAGCTCTTTTATAATGGACCCTCTACAGCTCTTTTCAGTCTTAACTTTATCACTCCAATCCATATACTCTAGCCCATATGGGATCATCATTGTGGTTCTCACCTGGGTTTGGGGTGGGGATTTTTCCCCCAAGAGGCATTTGACAATGTCTGGAGATATTTGGGGTTGTCATGACTAAAGAGGATGCTTCTGTCATGGCTTTAGAGTGCTTTAATTGTTTGGGGATGGGAAAGCAATTGAACTGTATGTAATGGCAGCACGATGTTGAGAATGTGAAAAGTTAGTTCTTCTCAGCCTTGTCCATGAGAGGGAGGGCATCACCTCATATCAGTTTTGATTCCCTGGAACTGTTGGCTACTGTTGGGTCTGCTCAGACCTAGAAATGTATGTTGCTCCTGCTGCTGCAAAATACAGAATTAGAACCTGGTGGGCATTCCT
>NW_006773166.1:642142-657339 GCF_000442215.2 Lipotes vexillifer | reverse complement strand
ATTCCTGCATAGATTTGCACAGTGCTTAAGATCAGCCCAGTTTGGGTAGAGAGGAAGCAATCTGTGTATTTTGGAAGCTTTGTTAGAATAAAACACACTTAGGGAGTGTATGAGGCCAGTGGCTGCATGAGTGAACAGGAGGATGTCTTGAAGGTACAAAAAGAGAAGATGGTGAGGCGGGTGATTGTTTGTTGGTACTTTGCTTACAAGGCTGGCCATGAGAGTATCTTCTCTCTACAGTAGATGGCTTAAGGGCCGGTGGGTAATCCTAGGAAGTCTGCTTGGTATGCTAAGTGCAAAGTGAGACCTGGGAAGTCTACTACATGAAAGCACATTGCTAGTTGCTCATAGTACTGTATCGATGTCAGGGGACCCCTTGCATTTGTTAGCAGCATTACATCGATTGTGTTGTCTAGTGCTTTTGTTTTATCCCTTCCCTGTCCATGCCTACCAATCTGGCTTTCTCCTTTAAAACTGTAGGAAATGTAAATGGTATCACTTCCAAGTTTGTGTAGGCAAGAAGAACTTCTCTGTACCATTTACTTTCTACAGTCAATTTTCCGTATAATTTTCACTTATCTTCTTGGTTAGGACCTCATCACATCTAAAACAACATATGCTTATAATAACATTAAAGAACCCTCAGTTTTGATTATTTCCTATCTGTTCCTTTGGTGTTAGATGCAATAATTTGATTATGAAAAGAAGTACAAAGATGGTAGGGGAAAGTTGCCTACCAGAAACTCTCTTTCAAGTTAAACAGAAAAGGGTATACCAGCCAAATAATTGTCAGCCATAAGTAAGGAAAGAGGCACAACTCAGTGTCGTAAGTCTCAAAAAATAGGAGCAAGATAAATGATTCTGAAGCCAAGTTAAGAGGAATGGTCAAACATGATGAGGCTGCCAACCCTGCCTGTGTTCCTCAGGTACAGTACTGTCCAGTTGATTAAAAAAAAATATTGAGAATTATCCCTAAAATACCTTTATAGAGGGAAATAAATAGATTGAATAGATGTTCTTATCTGAGTGAAGAATAATGGGAATGGCTGTAAGAGGCAAATGCATGTAACAGAAACAAACAACAGGACTGAGGATCAAAGGAGATGTCAGCAGGACTAAAGGGCTCAAAAGTTCTAATGTATCATTCCCACCACCATGGCCTTGGGATGCACTCTTCAACCAGGTGAGCTGTCTTCGAGTAGAGGACATTTAACAAAGCTTCAGAAATGACAGCACAGCTCTGAAAGCTAAATGAAGGTTACACACAGTCTCGGCTGAGCTCTTCATTTCTCCCATCCATTTCCTTCCACATTGCTCTCTCTCAGCCTACAGGAAAAAAAAGTACATAGAACTAAAAATATGAAGCCATTAAACTGTAGATGACTCTGGGAGCCAGTAAGTCACTGAAACTATATGTGAACAACTAGAAACTCTGGACAGAGCCACCTGAGTATGAGCAGGAAAGACAATGACATGACAGTGCAAATAGAAAACATCAGGCAAATACAATTTCAAAAAACATAGGTATAGCTTAGAAAACTGAAGGAATTTTATCTAGAAGAAAACAAACCAAAGGACAGAAAACTTTCCCGTGAGCTGTATAGTCTGTAGCTCATTTGCACTGTAGAATATTTTAAGAGAATTTAATTAATGGTACAAGAATTCAAAGAAAAAGTAAAAACAAATGAGTGAATGGAAAAGAGAGACTGTATATGGAGTGTCTGAGAGCCAAAATATGATCACATAACTTATTTGAAATAATTAGTAACCACAGGGGTGCAGATAATACATGGCTAAATATTGATGTATTGATAGAAGGAAAATGCTTCACAGTGAATGCTGATGAAAAGTCAAAGAGCCGACATCCATAATAAAGAAACTAAGAGATATGGAGGACAGACAAGATAATTGGACGTCGGAAACGGAAAAACTGAGTACTTTAACAAAGAGATTACCTAAAGGCATCAAACCAGAAATGTGTTCTTAATATAAAGAACTGACTCTATAAAGTTCAAAATAGCATGATGGGTTCTAAGAAAATCAGATATAGTATGTTCAACACTGAGATGTGTATTGATTATGTCATTGGGCCTCAAGGAATAAAATAATATTCTTCAGGCATTTATACAAAATTTACATCATTTACCACCTATGAGAGGAAATGTTGGCATTATACAATCTCAAGAACAATAAATCAAAGTGTATAAAATTCTGCATGAAATGAAGTGTGACTCAAGAATTACACACAGCCACGATGCAATTCAAGTATCAAGAGCACAAATAGACTTTCACAAACATGAACAAACTTTGGTAATAATAATACTAGTGAGTTCTTTTTAAAAAGGTGTTACCATATACTTTGTGACCACCTAGAGGGGTGGGATAGGGAAGGTGGGAGGGAGACGCAAGAGGGAGGGGATATGGGGATATATGTGTATGTATAGCTGATTCACTTTGTTATACAGCAGCATCTAACACAACAATGTAAAGCAATTATACTCCAGTAAAGATGTTAAAGAAAAACAAGAAAGAAACTGATGGGTATGTTTAAAACAAAAAACAACAAAAAATAAAATAAAATAAAAAGGTGTTACCATAAAATCCAAGCACTTCAAAGATGAAACAAAATTACTCAGAAATGGAGAAACTGTGACAAAAGGCATGGTGAGAATAGTGACCATATTTGAATATACAACAAACACATAATGATCATACGCATTATGAATGTAGAACAAAGAATACAGTTGATAATATCCTTGGGTTCTACAGCCATGGACTCAACCAACCTTAGATCAAAAATATTTTTTAAATTCCAGAAATTTCCAAAAAGCAAAACTTGAATTTGCCACCCTGGCAACTATTTACAGAGCATTTACATTGTATTTAACACTGTTTACATAGCATTTATATTGTATGAGGTATTATAAGTATCTAGAGATGATTTTAAGTATATGGGAGGATATTTGTAAGTTATATGCAAATACTGTGCCATTTTACATAAGGGATTGAGCATCCGAAGATTTTGTTGTCTGCAAGGGGTCCTGGAAGCAATCCCCCAGTACACTGAGGACAACTGTATGTGGGTATCAGAGGTCCCCAGAACCACTCTCAATTTGAATATTTCTCTAGAAGGACTCACAGGGCTCGAGATATTATATTCATGGTCATGGTTTATTACAGCAAAAGTTACAGAGTAAAATCAGCAAAGGGAAAAGGCATGTGGGGCAAAGTCTGGAGGAAAACAAGCCCAAGCTTCCAAGAGTACTCTTCCAGTTGAGGTGAACAAAACGTGTGCTTAATTTCTCCAGGAGTGATGTGCAACAACAAATGCAAAGTGTTACCAACCAGGGAACCTCACCTGAATCTGGAGTCCAGGAATTTTATGGGAAAAGATATATAATACATTTGTAATAGTCAAAATAGGGAACTCTAGAATGGCTGGATGAGGAACTTAGCAGATCTCCCCAGTGAAACAACCATTTAATTGGTGAAAATTATTAAAACACACACAACCATTTAAAATCCCTGAAAATTGTTCTAAGGACATACAACAAATGGAGAAACATTTATTTAAGAGATCTACTAAATCTCACTAAGAAAAGTGAGAGCTATGGTATTTAAACCACAACCTGCTCCCTTCTCCTACCCCAACTCTGCTCCTTGTTCTGGAAGCTCCATTCCAGGTGGTTGTGGCCAAGAAGACAGGATCTCCCTCTCCAACCAGTTACACTAGGACTACAGTTTCACCTCAGATGATCAGGCTACTGGTGCCTCTCAACTCTCCCCAGTTCCATGTTGCAGAAGCAATATTCCTGGTAGGCACAGCCAAGAAGAGGGTTCACTTCTCCTACTAAATCTGCATTCACAGAGCAGAAGCTCTATCCCAGGTTTGGCATGTCAAGAATATAGGGGCTCCAATTGTCCCTGCCCCAGCTTAGTCATGTTTCCTGTTAGGAGGGGCAAGCTGAGAAGACCAGGACCTATCATCTTCCTCCCATGCCCACTTTTAGAATGGGAATGTCACTCAGGGAGAAGTGGGCCACTGTTTCTGCACACAGCTGGGTTGTGTAGTGGCACAGAGGTTCTGCTCTGGGGTAGATGCAGGTTATTAGGATGCAGAGCTCTACGACTCTGCCTGGCTGTTTAGAACAAGGATTAGAGAAGTTCATGGGTAAAGGACTTTTGAAAATGATGGTGATCTTGGTCACTATCAATTTTGAAGGGACAGGTAGATCTATGATACTAGTAGCAATGAGTGAAATGGCAGACCAGCAGTTTGCTAATGTCAGAAGTTTAGCAAAGAGAATCAGGGGTAGAGAAAGCCATGGAGGTCTAGATGGTTGTACACATTTGCTGGGAAACACTCAGAGCTAATTAGAGGAGGAGATGGGGAAGATTTGAAAGTATTACCAAGCTACACATACATCCATCAGTAAGAGGAAGAGCCTACTGGCTCAAGGGGCTTAAGGTACAACCTCTTAACTGACTGAACGATAAGCTGCTTTTAGCCAGGGGATACCCCTAGGAGACCAGGCTTAAAGCTAAAACCACACTTATCCTTGGTGGGCTGGAGGACTGTGCATATTCCCAAGACTGCACCGACTCAGGAGTGACAGGAGGGGCAACTTCCAAGTACTAGTCCTTGGCTGAACGTGAGGCAGTCTTAAGCTTACTGAACTGTGAAAGCAGTCTCCAAGTCACACAAATCCACCAGATAATGAGTAAAAATTAACTGACCAAGGGGGCTTAGGTATAATAGTTGAGCAATAAGTGGCTTATACTGACCTAGGAACAACACCTAGGAAGACAGGCTGAAAGATAAAAAATGGAAAAATATCTGAACAAGGACATCAGAGCCTTCACACTGCTGGGAAAATATGTCACAGAATTAGTTCAGCCAAGTCATTAAACAAATAAATGCATGAACAAACAGAAAGAAGTAGCCCTGGTGGTGGTCAGGGAGGGGAGAGCAGTATCCAGACGTGCTACAGTCTGTTATCTAAAATGTCCAGTTTTCAACAGAAAATTGTGAAACATACACAAAAAAGGAAAGTGTGACCCATACATAGGAGTACATACAGGCAATAGAAACTGCCCAGATGTTGCACTTAGCAGACAACTACACCAAAGCTATTATAAATATTTTCAAAGGGATTTGTGGGAATTAAGGGAAACTGTGCTTAAAGAATTAAAGCAAAATAAGATAACAGTGATTTATCAAATAGATAATAAAGAGATTAAAATTATATATATTTATATATTTTTCAACTTTTCAATTCCAAAATTTCTATCGTTTGGGGATTATTTATCTATCTACCTATCTACCTACCTACCTGTCTATCCCTGTCTCTCTGTCTGTCTGTCTATCTTATCTGTCTAAAATGCTTGAAAGCACAATAACCTAAATGAAAACTTCACTAGGGGGGCTCAACAGAAAATGTGAGTTAGCCCAAGAAAGAATCTGCAAACTTGAAGATAGATCAGTAGAGATTATACAGTCTAAATAGAAGAAAGAAAAATGAATGAAGATAAAGCATCAGAGAAATATGGGACATCATTAAGAGTACCAACATATGTATGATGGCAGTTCTGGAAAAAAGAGAGAGAATAGGACAGAAAAAATATTTAAAGAATTAATGATTGAAGATTTCCTAAATTTGAGGAAAAACACTAATTTACACATCAGTGAGCTCTAAGTAGGATCAGTACAAAGGAATTCATTCGCATCCAGACTCATTATAATAGAAATGTTGAAAGTCAAAGAGAAAATCTTGAAAGCAAGAGAAAAATGGCTTATCGTATACAAAGGCCCACAATAAGATTAACAGCTGGTGTCTCGCAGTGAGTTGACATTGAAAGTGCTGAAAAAAATATAACATCAGCTAGGAATCCTATAGCCAACAAAAGCATCTTCAAAAGTGAAAGTGAAACAAAGATGTATCCAGGTAAACAAAAAAACAGAATTCATTGCTAGTATACCTGCCTTCTAAGAACTACTAAAAGAAGTTCAGGAAGTGAAAGCAGACAGTAATTTGAATCTACATGAAAAAACAAAGAGCTCCAATAAAGGTAATTATGTAGGTAATGATAAAAGAGTATAAGCACACATTTCTTTTTCTTTCTTCTTTTAACTGATTTAAAAAGCAGTTGCATAAAACAATCTATAAAATTGTATTGTTGGGCCTATAACATATAGAACTGTAATATATTTGATAATTAAAAAATGAATGAAGCTACATTGAAGAAAGGGAATGACACCAGATGGTACTGCTAATCCACAAAAAGAAATGAAGAGAGACAGACATGGTAAATAATAAGCTTATTTAAAAAAAACTCTATAAATATATCGAGCTCTTCTTTCTTCACTTCATAAAAAGAAGTTTTTATAAAGCAATCATTATAACAATGTATTTTTGAGTTTGAAACATATATAGACATTATATGAATAACAATAATAACACAAAAAGGAGGACCAGAAGAAAGCTATGTAAGAGTAAAGTTTCTGTATCTTACTGGAATTAAGTTAGTATAAATATGAAGTAGATTCTGATAAATTAAGATGTATGTTGTAAGCCCTAGACCAACCACCTAAGAAAGTAGCTCTTAGTTACTTGGTTATTTAGTTAAGAACCATCAAAGGAATTAAAATAATACGCT
Source organism: Lipotes vexillifer (assembly GCF_000442215.2). Lineage (NCBI taxonomy): Eukaryota > Metazoa > Chordata > Mammalia > Artiodactyla > Lipotidae > Lipotes > Lipotes vexillifer. The sequence continues at coordinate 650,682 of NW_006773166.1, read as the reverse complement.
AGGAAATATTCACTTAAGACAAAAGGAAGTAGTAAAGGAGGAAAAGAGGAACAACATAGGAGAACTGGGGGCTTCCCTGGTGGCGCAGGGGTTAAGAATTAGCCTGCCAGTGCAGGGGACACGGGTTGGAACCCTGGTCTGGGAAAATCCCACATGCCGCAGAGCAGCTAAGCTCGTGCGCCACAACTACTGAGCCTGCACTCTAGAGCCCGTGAGCCAAAACTACTGAGCCCACGTGCCACAACTACTGAAGCCCGCGCACCTAAAGCCCGTGCTTCACAATAAGAGGAGCCATGGCAATGAGGAGCCCGCGTGCCACAACGAAGAGTAGCCCCCTGCTCGCCTCAACTAGAGAAAGCCCGCGCGCAGCAACGGAAACCCAATGCAGCCAATTAATTAATTAATTAATTTAAAAAAGGAGAAGGGTGTAAGTACTATTGTGTCAGCATTTCATGATGTGGCCTTTCAACACTCAATAATCTGATAGTTTTTAGATCAAATAACTTTCCTTATTTAGACTTATTTTCCATTGAATAGTATTCCATTCATGGTACCCCTTGTGTTTGAAATCTTATAAGCAAATTAATAGGAATTCTGAAACAAATTTTGTTTCAGCTGATTCCTATATTAAGTTTTTTGCTTCATCACCCTCCCCTTAAAAATACCACGTTAAGGGCTTCCCTGGTGGCGCAGTGGTTGGGAGTCCGCCTGCCGATGCAGGGGACACGGGTTCGTGCCCCGGTCCAGGAAGATCCCACATGCCGCGGAGTGGCTGGGCCCGTGAGCCATGGCTGCTGAGCCTGCGCGTCCGGAGCCTGTGCTCTGCAACGAGAGAGGCCACAACAGCGAGAGGCCCGCGTACCGCCAAAAACAAAAACAAAAATAAAAATACCATGTTAATAGTAGAACATACTCACCAAGATACACACAAAGGTATACATTGAGATACATACTTTATTTTGTACCATTAGGTGTTTAACTACATATGCACCTGATATTTGTTCTCTGACACTACCAATATTGACATAAAGATACATTCATTTATGCATATCTTCTACACTATACATATCCAGAGAGATAAAAGTGGCCATTAGTTTTGGAATCATTTAAGTTGAATGCATCAAAACAACCATCTCATGGCTCACTGCATACCCTAACATCTTTTAAAAAGGAGTGTATTTTTGTGTGGGTGTCTATAGTAGAAGGTACATAGTAGTAATTAATGGTGTTCATAATTACACAAACACACAGCATTGTGCCTAGTAATATATAACAGTATATTATTTAGAAATACATATCATCTCTATATAATTGTATATGTTCATAAAATACAACTTTAAATAATGGCATGTATGTATATATATGTGCACACGTGTGCATGCATGTGCATGCACTCACACACACAAGAACACCACAGTCTGTCATGAAGCACTGTAGATGTACTTTATGTGCTAAGAAACATGGGTGTGCTCCTGGTATAACTCACAATTTGGCAGAATCATTACGTATACAGCCATGAGAATCGGACTGCCTACATTTAACTTCCAGCTCTGCCATTTGTTGGACGTGTGACCTGGTATCTATAAAATATAATAATATTGTCTTCTTCACGATGTACTTGTGAGGATTAAGTGCCATCTTAATGCATGTAAAATCCTAGAAAGCACCAGGCGAATAGTAAGTGCTCAGTAAATTTTAGCTATCGTTATTGATCTTTTGATTCTGCTCTTTCAGGAGATAAACGTTTCTTTTACATCTTGAGCATGTGTTACATTTAGATAATGCCTCTCATCTAATAAGAGATCTTCAAAATACGTTTTTCATTTTGATGGTATCTGTAACTGTCACACCTTTGTTTGTGATCCTCTTAGAGTTTGCACATTATAATATACAACTATGAGCATGTCATGGATTTTACCCAGGTGAAGGTTGATTCCTAGGAATGACAGGTGTATTTATGTTTTTTTCATGGACCTTTTGTGTGTTGTGTAAATAAGGTTGGGTGTATGATGATGACATACTATTTTGAGAGTTCTCCATGTGGTCTGCCTGGTCTCTCCGTGTTCCTATGCCTTTTATACACGAGGACAGAAGATGTTTGTTTCTTTTGTTCACTGTCGTGTCCTCAACACCTAGACGAGTGCCTGGTATATAGTCACAAATGAGCATATTGTGGTACCTCATAATCTAAAACTATTCATTTACTTCCCAGTATCTACCAAAGTCCATTGATTTTATTCTAATCTCAAAGCACCTTTGTATAACTATTCTTAAAATATGCTTGACACTTCTGTTAAATTGAAGTTTGTTATTATCTGAGCATACGCCTCTTCTTTCCTTTTTGTGTATAGAGATACTGTTTTATCTACCTGTGAAATCTGATGCCGTCACTTCTTTCATTAAAAACTCCGCCCATCTATCAAAACCAGCTTCAGACTTTACCACATCAATTCTACTCACCTGCATGCTATAGCCTCTCTCTTCTGAATGCTCCTGGCTTTATGAATATATCTTTGCTGGGTCATTTAGCTATGTTTATATTCTAGTAGTTATTTGTGTGTCCTCAGTCTCCCTTCAGGACAGGGGATGTTGTCTGCTTCACCTTTGTACCCTCCATAGTGCATATTGGAGTGTAGCAAATATTTAGTAAGGACCTTTTCAGTGCCAGGTGCTGAGTTCAGTGGCAGTTGGCTTCATAGGAGTGTGAGGGATATTCTCTTCCTGTGTTCCCTAAAATATTTGCTAAATAAATGATTAAACAAATTCACGTTTTGAGCAACATGGTGCTACGTAACAGGCCCTGGACTTGGTATTGGATATACCGGATTAAAGTCCAGACTGTGGGGCTTCCCTGGTGACGCAGTGGTTCAGAGTCCGCCTGCCGATGCAGGGGACACGGGTTCGTGCCCCGGTCCGGGAAGATCCCACGTGCCGCGGAGCGGCTGGGCCCGTGAGCCATGCCCGCTGGGCCTGCGCGTCCAGAGCCTGTGCTCCGCAACGGGAGAGGCCACAACAGTGAGAGGCCCGCAAACCGCAAAAAAAAAAAAAAAAAAAAAAGTCCAGACTGTGTGACTTAGGGATGATAACCTACTCCCCCTAAGAGCCTTGGTTTTCTGTTCGAAAGTAGGAATGGTAGACCCACGTTGTGGCATTAAATGAGATAACATATTGGAGGGGGTGGAGGGCTCATAACCCAAGTGTTTGGACTAGAGAAGGTTTCAAATAAAAGTGAGCTTCTTCCTTTCCTGTAAAAGTGCTATTTGAATAAAAGTAAAATGTCTGGTTCTTGAAGGTGTCCTTAGCTTTTGTTGTTGTTGTTCTGGCCCTGGCTCCATCAATCTTCTTTGAATGGGCCAAGCAAACTTCTGCGAGGCCTGGCTGTGCTTCTGCTCTTTTCTTTTGCTCGCAGCACTCTGGCAAGTATGTATTTGTTTGCTGTGGTGATTATAAACTGCTGCTTCCCTCCTGTTCTTCATGAAATATTTACAGGACTCAAGTTTTGTTTAGTGTCTTGTTTTGCTGTGTCATGTCTACAGCATACAGAATTACTACCATTTGTGAGGGCATTTTCACTTTTGCAGAATGCCTTCACACCCATTATTTCATGTGGTACCATTGACAAGTCAGTGAGCATGGTAGGGCAGGGACCAGTGCCATCAGATGCCTTTTACAAGTGTCAGAGTTTAAGGGGTCTGCATACAGCTTAAAAGCGGCAATGGAGGTCTAGCAAGCACAAGCCACCTGTCTACTAATTTGGTGCCCTCTCCTTCTACTCTGCTTACCCTGGAAGCAAAGGCAGACTCTGACATCCTTCATCCTGACGATACCCTCCTTTCTTCTCTGCAGAGGCGTCCATCCTGAGCTACGACGGCAGCATGTACATGAAGATCATCATGCCCATGGTCATGCACACCGAGGCAGAGGACGTGTCCTTCCGCTTCATGTCCCAGCGAGCTTATGGGCTGCTGGTGGCTACTACCTCCAGGGACTCTGCTGACACCCTGCGTTTGGAGCTGGATGGGGGGCGCGTGAAGCTCATGGTTAACTTAGGTATCGTATGAAGTACCCTCTGCCACTCTGTTTGGGCTTGTCTTCCCTTTCTTTTCTGATTTTCATTGGTTTGACTGAATTCTTTGTTTGTTTCTTGAAATTTAGCTGCTCACCTCTTGTTTAATAGGCCAAGGATAAATCCCAACAGCAACAAACACCTTCTTGTTTCTGCATGAGGTTTTGATGTCAATTTCTGGTTTCTGACAGTGGTGGTTTCTTTACTAGAAGATTTGTTTTCTAAGTTTCCTTTCTTGGTTTTTTGAATCGTTTAGCTTTGTGTAAAACACGCTACTTTGGTCCATCTTTTGATCAAGCCCATTCCCATTAAGTCCAACTCCTTGGTCACCACTCAAAACAGTCAAAGCAGAGGACAGGGACAGGGCATGAGATGGAAGCAAAATGGGAGGGTGGTGTTTGAGGGAACGAAGCCATGTGAGTGGGATGAGAAATGCATTGTTTGAAGCTCCACAAGGACTGTTCCCATGGGAAATTCTGGTGGCCTTGATGACGCTAGTATCTCCTTATATTTACTTTCTCCTAGTGGGGAGCACAAGTCACATTACTTCTGTTGTCCCATCGGGGAAAAATTCTATAAGTTTAGAGTCTCTGACACATGGAAGGATGGTGTGGCTCCTGGTATGTGTCCCTTCTTCCTTCCTGACATTCCTACCCTCGCTAGACAGCCCTTTTGATAAAAATTATTAAGTCACACTGTTACCAGTTACTCTGTTCTTATATAATACATACCCATTTTTCCTTAGTGTTGAAAAACTATGACAGTTTCAAATTTGTAGCTTTATTGAGAGAGGACCTGTTCTTCTGCTGTAATTACCTATAATGATACTTTGGAAATCCCTCTTTTATGGCCTCACATCCTCTCAGGCTGCTGACCTTCTTGACTGGATTCTAATCAATCTTCTGTGGAGAGCGAGGACCTCTTGGTTTTGGGAAGGAAAAAAAGCAGTCTCTATTTCTGCTGATTCTACTCAGTAGAAAGTCAGTGCCCTATGTTGACAGGATTAGTGATACAGCGGCGCTCAAACTTTTAAGCCTCTGATTTGTTTGGCTGTGTCGAATGTGTTTAGATACACAACTCCTCCATAAAGATGTCAGTGGAATGGCTTGTCAGAGGCATGGAGAAGACGTGATGGACAAATGTATCAGATGCAGGATGATACACAACCCTAGATGGCCTGGTGGGAAGGTGGGAAATCAATACCAGTCTTATCTGCTGTCAGGTCAACTGGTCACTCTTGAAAAATGCCTATACGACAATCCTAAAAATCTCTAGGACACAGAAGACTGTTTTGAGCAGTGGCTTGTTTAGTTGTGTGTCTCTTTTTTTCCCCAAGTTGCAGCTTTTACAACACTATGCCCTTTTTCTTTTCCAAGCACATTTGATTTCTGTTGTCAGTGTGTCTCTTGGTTTTTCTTTGGTTTGTGTATGTGTGTGTTTGGTTATTTTGGGTTTTGTTTTTCTCTTTTGCTAGATCTTTGTGGGTGTTCTTGAGTTTCCAATCCTCCCCACCATCAGCCATCAGCCATGGTAAATCAAAAGATGGTATTCAACCCTTCAAAGGCCCAAAGCCTGCGGCCCGCATAGCAAACAGCCTTGAGAACAGAGTGTACTGAGCAGCCTGCAGGGACTGGCATTCCCCTGTCCTCCTCACCTTCCCCTCCCTACACCATCCTGCCCACCTGAAACCAACCAACCAGAGTGCATACCTGAAACCACCACCAGTAGCCTACTGTCAGGTTCTCTGAAAAGCAACAGAAGAAATAAAAATAAAAAATAACCCCTCCCACAACTAAAATGAAAACAAATGTGACCTCCTAACTAGCTCACAGAAAAGAAGATAGGGTCACTTTTAACTCTATTTCAAGATAAGAGAGAGCCAGAGATATAAGGAATATTCAGCCCTGTGGGGTCCTGGGGAAATGCACATTGCCTTTAAACAGACAACTTTTTTTTTTTTCCTTTTTAGATGTTTTTTTGTAAGATTAGAAGGCCAACTATGACAGGTCTCACATCTTAGAAGGAAAAATGGAGGCGGAGGGAGATAAAAGGGGATGAAGAAAGAGATGAACAGGTTCTCTCTCTCTCTCTGTCTCTCTCTCTTTCTCTCTCCCTCTCTGTCTCTCTCTCTCACACACACATACACACAGTCATAGATCCCAGGTGTATTCCTAGAAGCATTATTTTTGCATTGTTTAAACTGTCACGAAAATCTGGGAGGCATGCGTTTTTTATTTTGTTTGTTTTGTTTTGTTTTTGTGGTAGGCGGGCCTCTCACTGTTGTGGCCTCTCCTGTTGCGTAGCACAGGCTCCGGACGCGCAGGCTCAGTGGCCACGGCTCACCGGGCCCAGCCGCTCCGTGGCATGTGGGATCTTCCCAGACCAGAGCACGAACCCGTGTCCCCTGCATCGGCAGGCGGACTCTCAACCACTGCACCACCAGGGAAGCCCCAAGGTGTGCTTTTTTAAAAGACTCTGCTTTTGCCTCCTGACTCCTTTCTGCACATGATCAGTGTAGCTCTCCTAAGTTGAGGCATCTTAGGCAAAAGAGCACTGTGCTTCTCTAGAAACAATGGTCACTTCTTTTTTCCCTGAAGGGTATGGTTCACCACAATTACTGGTTTGAATTTACTTTCTTTCAAACCTAACACAGAAAACTGAGCTTAAATTCCTTGTACATGTGTACACAACTCTTCATACTCATGCTTTGTTTGAAGGTTCTCCTACCCCCCTCCCTAGAATATAGCCCTTCATAAATGCTTTTTTTCTCCGTGTTATGAATTCATATTACCTTTTTTCTTCATTATAGTAGAAAACATCTCCAAGCAGAGTGTGTCTTTACGTACACAGTCCCCAAAACTAATTTCAAAGCACAGGCACGAATGATATTCCAGTTTATTTCAAATTGTTCACACATATAAGGTCATGATATAAACGTCTGTATTTTTCTGATGTAACATGTCTCTTAAATATCAAGGGGACTAGGCTTTTCCAAGGGCCTTGCTTTCTGAAGATAGCCAGCCGTGGCAATAGCAGCCATGAGCAATGTCCAGCTACACGTTTTTAAAAGCTTTGAGGTTGACCATCGACCAATCATATTTTTATCTCTCAGTATTAAAAGATATAATAATAATTTTTACTATTATAGTATTTTTAAATATTTTGAAAACCTTATTTTAACCTCACAGTAACTTTCTGAGATAAATCAATAGTGTTTTTATGATTGCTTGATAGATGTGAAACAAAGAAAGTAGGTCACAGAGGTGGGACTACCCATGTTTCTAAACTACTCAGTCATCACGGGTTATCCGTTACCTCCACAGATCAATACTGTGGATCAGTGATGTGGCAGACTTAATGACTTCTAACTGCTTTCATGATGGTCACCTTTTAAACATGCACGGAAGGCATCTTTTTCTTAGTGCTTGGTTTGAATTGAGCCATACAGCAGAAAAGTCAATCAGTATTGGTACAGCCTCATTCATGGGCCTGTAAGAATCCTCAGCGGAATGCAGGCAGCCCTTCTTCAGTGGTGGAGGCTTGTAGGCAGTGCCATGCAGCTTGGTTGATTGCATTCAGATTCTCCAGATGTTCTCTCTCTGGAACCATGGACTTGCAGACTACTGTTTACCGTATGCATCACTGAAGACATAAAACTCCTAGAAACATTCACCTCTTCCGTGCTCAACCTGAAGCTCATCAATATAGAAAATAATAATTTCTCCTTATTTACTAAAATTAAATGAAAAAACTGAAACAGAATGAACAGCACACACACACATACCCACATCCCTCAAATACCATGCCAAGGCTCGGGCAGAGAGAGGACTTCGGCTGCTACTGGAGATCTAAAGGAAATTGCCTTCCCAGGTCAGTTCTTCTGATTCATTTTTTCATTAAAAAATACATCATCGGGCTTCCCTGGTGGCGCAGTGGTTGAGAGTCCGCCTGCCGATGCAGGGGACGCGGGTTCGTGCCCCGGTCCGGGAAGATCCCACATGCCGCGGAGCGGCTGGGCCCGTGAGCCGTGGCCGCTGAGCCTGTGCGTCCGGAGCCTGTGCTCCGCAGCGGGAGAGGCCACAACAGTGAGAGGCCCGCGTACCACAAAAAACAAAAAAAAATACATCATCACTATCAAGACCACCCTCTCAGACCCTGTGAACAAGGAACTGGGGTAGATTTTTCTCCTCAAACTTGTTCTTCAAGTAAAGTAGCAAAATAATTTTTCACTTCTTGACTTAACATACCCAGTTGTCTGCTATCTTGAAAGCTGCAAGTCCTCACATTGTTTGAAAGACACCATTCAGTTCATGGAATCACTTGAGTGAACCCAGAAGGACAAGCCCAACCCAACACCTCTGCCTAGACCAGGTCCTTGACTAAGAATAAATCCTCAGCAGCACAGAAACCAAAGCAGAAAACCACTTCTTGTTTGAAGTTCTGGGGGTTGTTGCTTTAGGCTCACTCTTTCACT
>NW_006773166.1:639445-642132 GCF_000442215.2 Lipotes vexillifer | reverse complement strand
CTTTCCCTTTCCTTCTCTGAAGCATGCCCATACTTCTGCTTCCCCTCTTTCTTGAATCCATCAGTGAGGGGCATTTCTCCAGCCTCGGGTGATAGTAGGCGAACCGGCAGCTGAGGCCCCACTTCTTCCTCCCTCCCTGCCCTCCCCTTCCCCAGTCCTCACCAGGGGCATGGCCTCCTCTGTCCGGTGATCGTACCAGTTGCTCCAGGGCTGTTTGCTCCCACTTTTCTGTTGCGGTTGACGACACATGACAAACCTAACCGCACGAAACCAAACCCAGATTTTTCTCAAGAGATGTCCTTCTGGGGAACAAATAAGCTTCCTGCCCCCTTCCTCAGAATGCTTGGGTGTTATAAATTGCTCCTATCTGGATTCACGTAGTTTGATTCTGCCCTGTCATTTGCCACTGGTTTCTTTCTCGCTTGCTTAAAATGGTTTTCAAATCGTGGCATTATCTTCCACAAGTCCTCCAAAACTATTGGGTTAACCTTAGCTAGAAGAAAAGCACCGTTTCTAACTGTATTTTTTTCCTGTAATTTTCTCCTTTTCTTTATCGTTTTACTTCTACCTTTTAATATCTGGCTTTAAACAAATTCATATAGGAATTCCCACAATTGAAAACCAAACTTAGGTTCAACTGGGAAGCCTGGTAACAGTTAACCTGAGACATTTCTCTGACCATTCTTCCCAACCCCTACTAACACCCATTGACTCTGCTCTATACCTTTTATGCTGTGTGTCCCTGACTCCAAACAGATATTAATAAAAGGATAGATACTCTGATCTCTGGCACAAAATACATTGTCTGGTGTCCAGCACAAGAAAATTAGCCACCCTTAATTCCCTCTCTTTCCCATTAAAGAAAAAGAATTTTCTTTCTTCAAGTTGCAGGATCACAGAGTGAAATAGGTAGGATGTCAAAGGTGCCCAAGACCTCCTCCCCATGTGTCTGTCTCGCCTTCTCCTCAAATGCTGTGGGCGCTTGATTCAGTCTGAGCATTCAGGCAGGAAGACGGAGATGGACTTCATGAGGGGGTTGGTCTGGGGGCCTTTGAAACCACAGCAGAGACCCCAATCAATTATGATAACATCATACAACTCCTTTTAACCAGCACCCGAGCCCGCCTCTCTAAAATCTGGGATGGGTGTTTGTGCGGTTAGCTGTTTGCAAGTGGCCATTTTATGACAGAAAATGACCAGGTGGTGTTAACCCTTTCCTTACCTCTGAGGATAACGGCAAATCTGCCTGCATAAATTTCTATAGCATTTGGGGCCTGACCTGAGGAGAGAGGGTGGAGGGAGTTTGGTTTTAGAAAAAGAGAAAGGGTTAAATACTGCACTGAGAAACTTCATGGACAGATTTGTTAAAATGATACGATATGTCAGACTGGTGATATATCTTTGAAATACTAAAACAAAAATTGTCTTGATGCTACTTCTAGAGATAAATTTTAAGAAAAACCAGTTGTAGAGAGAAACAAACTAAAACCTGCATTTGGTGGGGAAATTTTTGCAGTATTTTCCAAGTTTAACAAAATTAATATTTCAAAGTCCAGTTTTGAAATACTCTATATAAGTGAATAGGATTTTTGAAAGAAAAAAAAAAGAAGCCTACTCGGTGTCTATTGTGGATATATATGTATACCAGTATATATCTCTATACATACGTGTATATATATATATATGTGTGTGTGTGTATATATATATGTATCCAACTTTACTAAACAATATACTGTACATATACACCCACCCTTAAACTTGTGCATACTGTATATATATATATATAAAATGGCCACATTTCTTGCGTGTGTCTGTCCCCAGAAGGGTGGACTGATTGTTTTTGGATGTCTGCAGCTGTTACCTTGAAGGATGCAATTTCATCTTTCATTTATTTTTCCCCATCTAGACTGTATCAGGATAAACTGTAACTCCAGTAAGTTTTCCCTCAAGTTTCATTTTGTTCTTTAAAAAAAAAAAGAAAACTGACTTTATTTTGTTTACTGTTTTATGAGCTGTTTTTTATTTGAATTATTTTATTTTTTGACAGTGGAGTTGGGGGGAACTGGGGTTGACAAGCTGAAGGGCTGGGGTGCTGGTTTGGGCTGAGTGTGGCCCAGGGTGTGGTTTCGGAATTGCGGCAGGTCCTCTCTTCTTTCCTTGCATTTGTTCTATATGCGGAAAAGGAGGAAAGGGTACCTGGATAATGACATAGTTTGAAAATGAATTGAAATGGTAATTTGTTGTTTTGGGAAAAAAGCTCTCAGGGGTGGACAAAAAGCATTAGAGCAACCAGAATGCACTTCTCCACTACCAAAAGCTTCAGAAAATGAAAGCAAAGTTCGTGACCCACAAGGTGGCTGCCAACTCTGACATTTGTTTCTTGGCATTTATCGCTGTAGGTTTTTTTTTTTTTTTTCCCCTAAGGAGGGTGGGCAAAGCATTGCTCTTGGTAATAATGCAACATTTTAACCAAAGACTTGGGATACATTCTAGCTCTTCTGAATAAAGAATGGCAGAATATTATTTTTACCTTATTCCATTCAAATATTCTACCTCTTGAGGAAGGGTCTTAAGGAGGAACAGGCTGAATACTACTCACGCATTTCTTCCTCTGTCTCAGAAGTGCACATTAACTGGAGTCATGAAGTAGGGCAATAGGAGGAGAAAGAGGAAGGATGGGCATGAGG
>NW_006773166.1:619386-639435 GCF_000442215.2 Lipotes vexillifer | reverse complement strand
GAAAGAGTAGAACTAGGTGATAAAAGGAAGAAAGGAAGAAATATACTTTGAGCTCTATAGTGTGTCATATTAGTTAAGGCAATTAAATAACAATTAAGCAACTAGGATAATTGGTTAGGGTGATAAGCTACAACAGACAATCCCAGCATTTCAGTGGCTCAACAAAAAAGGTTTCTTTCTTGTTCGGGCAAAATCCAATGCCAGTTGAGCAGCTCTCCTGGTCAGCTGTCTTCAAAGAAGTAATTCAGGCATCTAAGATTCTTCCATGAGTTGGGTTCAACAACCCTGGAGTTTTTCACTTCGCTTTCTATCCATAGGGAAGAGAGAGAGAGCTTGGATAGTTATGCAGTATGTTTTATTGCCTTGCCTGAAAATGCCATACATCGCTTCTGCTTATATTTTGTCAGACATGGTTCCATCTTAAACTCAGAGGAAACTGGGAAATACAGTCTTCCTGTGGACCAGGAAGACAAAACTGGATTGATTGAGCATCTAACACACATGATTCTCAGTATTATCTCCTGCTTTTTTGCTTCTTTCCTTGCTAGGGTCTTTCTGTAGGAACAAACTCAGAAAAGGAGATAACCTCTTACATTTCATTTACTTGTTTATCCCATCCTTCTAAAAATTTTAAAGGTGTTAGCTGGTTTAACGTTCTTTCTTGGGAGACATATTATCAGGATGACAAACTAATAAAGCCCAAATCCACTTCTGGGTGGCAAATGTTCCACATAAATGAACAACAACAACAAAAAGAAATGTAAAAAATTGATATAAACAACAGCTTCCTAAAGTGCAGTGCTTTCTGCTTGTCTTGGCATCACTTTCAGTTAATTTAAGCAATGTCCTATATTGCTGTGTTTAAATATTTCTAATTAGCCAGAAATTTCTCATGATATTTAGATCATTACAAGTCTAATTGAAACATCCCTTTTCTCCAAAGACTGGCATTTTCTCTTTCTTTAAGCAGCTTTATTGATATATAATTTCCATACCACAGAGTTCATCCATTGTAAGCCTACAGTTAAGTGATTTTTATTAAATTTCTAGGGTTGTCCAGATATCACCGTATTCACATTTTAGAACATTTCCAACACTCCCCAAATTTCTCTTATGTCCTTTTGCCGTTAATCTCTTCTCCTACCCATACTCCTAGACAGCTGTTGGTCTGCTTTTGTCTCGATAAACCTGCCTTTTCTGGGCATTTTGTATAAATGGAATCATATAACATGTAGTCATCTGTGTCTGGCTTCTTAAAAAAATATAGCATATCTATGGAAATTTTTTCTTTTCCTTTTGCATTAATTTCCAGAAGGAAATAAGATGAAAGCTGAGCATGAAGGTGGAAAACGTCTTCCAAAGTTGAATCTGGCACCTTCTGGCTTCAGAGACTTATTTGCAGAACAGAGAACTGAGGGAGTTATTTGATCAGGGTATCAGGGCCTGCTTTTTGTGTTCTATCCATACTTTATCTTACATTTCCTTCCATATATTCCATCTGATCAGCCATGGAGAGTCATCTCCATATTCTTTCTCCTGGGAATACAGTGATTCTTTTCCAGGACACAGATGCCAGCAGATTTTCTAAGCCTGATAAAAGATTTTCTATTCAGAGCCACCAAAAGCAGCATCGAGAGGAAGTGCACACAGCAAAGATGCGTTCCCCACTTTGATCACAGAATAGAAAGAATATAACCGGTTTAAATCAATATTTAGGTCAAAAGCCAAGATTGGATTTTGAAAAATCAATTTTGAATTCTCGTGATAAATCTTTAACATACTAAGGAAGTTAGTTTTGGTGAAAGCATCAGAGAAAGAATACATAGTGCCCACTAGTTGCACAGGAGTTGAATAGAAACAAAACAAAACAAAACAAAACACAAGCTCTTCAAACTAATCTAAGTCCTTTAATGCTGAGGTGTATAGATGTGTACCCAGGGTAATGTAGAGTCACAAAGTATATGTGATACATTTTCTTGAAGTTAATTGTTGATGTGGAGTAAAAACTTGAATTGAAAGCAAAGTGATATATGATGCGGAAGAACGCAAATAAACATGAATCTTATTTAACAGATAAATCTTATTCTTATGTTTTAAGAAAAAAACATGAGAATTCAAAGACCTCTCATTTTTATTGTGTATCTTCTCTGTTCCATTCCCACCATTATTGGTGCTTGGGTAGAAAAGTTTGAGAAGACTATACAACTAAATTAGGAGATAAAACAGGTACAGGTGACTAGAACTTCTAAACCCCTCTTCTCACATACATATCAGAGTTCATAGTTCAACCTGTTATAGAATCTCAGGTTGTTTCTGTAATCTCAAGTTGTGCGGATCCTGTCTCTTACACAGTTTTTCATTGGAAGAGTACAAGAAATAAGATTGACTTGCAGCCTGAGCGTGAGAGGGAAGGACTTTCCACTTACTCCTGAGCTCCAGCTGGCATTTCAGTAGCTGTCATAGGGTGTTATTGCTCAAGTTGCAACGCAAAAACTTTTTTCTCTTGAAGGGACATAGTGAATTAAACTTTAAGCTTGTATATAAGTTCATGAATTTTTCCAGTTAACTCTTTTTTAGAATGCCTGTTCTGTGAAAAGTCAGTCAGGTAACATACTGAATGACATCATCTGTTTTTTTTTTTTTCCTGTTCATCTGCCTCAAAATATTGTTCGTTCAGGGAAATGGCTATTTCCAAGGGTTTGTGTGACTGTCTTTTTAATGGCAAGAAGAACATGAAGGAGGACCATCTTCCAGTGTGAGGAGAAAACAACTGGACATGATAGAGGGCAGTGATCACAAGACAAAAGCCTTTTTCCTTTTGGCTTTCTTGGCTGGCCCTTCTGTCAGTAACTGACACAGCTCCATGACAAGGGTTTCCAAGAAGCAGAAACAATTTTCTAATCAGGTTCTCTGCCTTTCTCCCTTTCTTACTTTCTCTTTTCCAGTACTTTGTCTCTCCCCATAATATCTATGATATACTTATCATTACTCATTCCAAATATTACTACCCCTGCTCTCCAAATCCTGCAAGAATACCACACCGTAAACTCTTCTCAGGCTGTTATCACCAAACATTTATTAGAGACTGTGCCAGTCAAAGTCTTTGGTTGAATTGGGGATATGCTGTGTTTGATTCATCTGCCAGGGATATTTCAAAATAAGTAGTAAGGAAATTTCCAATTTAGAACTGACTTTAAAACTGCGAAACAGCAACAGAGTTGGCAGTCATCATGGTGGATTGAACTCCAGGGTGACCTGGAGCACAGCTAAAGAAAACAGGGCTGCTTTCTGGGAATTTCTGGAGGAAATCACTCATTCCTATGGTTCCAGTTCCATGAGGCTGGCAGTACCTGAGAGGCATGCAGTTCTGAAAACAGGTATGAACTTCTTGTTGGTCTCGTGGGTGTTTGCTCAAATGAAAGTCTGTAAAATGGTTTGTTGTCTTTAACCTTGTCTGATTGTGACTGCCCTATGATCTCCTAGCCCCTCCTTCATCCCATCCCTTTTAAGCTGTGTGCTGTATGAGTGAATACAGTGACCTCATATTGATTAAATGAGTATAGTATGAATGAATATAGTGAACACAAATTAATGAATATCAGTTTCCCGCTTTTTTCCAATCTTTCTCTCTCAAAGGCTAATTCCTCTGTGTGTGGCCGTTCTCTCAGTCTTTCTGGAAAGGAGGGCATATATCACATGAAAGTTGTGAGGAAATCGTGAGTTTTGTGTATATGCCTGACTATTTAGGTATATGTAGAGCTCCCCCCAGTTTCTTTGAGCTTGAAGCCTTACTAATTTACCTGTGATAAGATTAATTTTTTCCTTCTTTGACATACAAAAATATACTGACCTTAAAACAATGAAGTGCCACAATGGAGTCATTTGTGTCTGAGAACAGCTTTTATAATCTTGTCCACTTCCCACAGACTCTGTTATCTTTGAGTCATAGAGAGGCACAGTAGCTGCAAGAAAATAACATCACAAGGATGTTATATATCTCCAAATCATACCTCTGAAAGCTACTAGTATTTACTAAATATTCCTTCTCTTGCACTTGCTCTGCCTCGCACCTGTTTTTTGCTTTTTGCCTTCGCTTCTCTGCTTTGGGTTTCCAGGCAGACTCAATGCCAGTGTTTTGGCAAAGTCAACAGGGTGTGGGTGGTTCTTGCTTAATTTAGGCATTAAAATTTATTACACTAGACTTCTGGTTTTCTTCGCTTTTTCTCTGTCTTCCCTGTCTGTGGTACCAGAATAAGTGACATCATCTTTAGGCCTGCTTCATCTAGAAATCCCAGAGCTGACTTGTTGAGCTTATCCCTTTAACTCAGAAACACTTACCTCAGGTCAACCAGGAAGGCTGACTTCTTCATTATGAAGCCTCTGCGAAGGAAACTGTAGAACCTCTCTGGTATCCGTTCCAAGATTTGGATCCACCGTTGCTGTCAGCCTGATCATACTATACTTCTCTTAGTAGAGTTTTAGTGAAGATGGAAAAAATCACAAAGCAGAATCTTATATCCAATAACGCATTATTCTTTATCCAACTAACGACATCACACCTGAGGCTTTGTATTTCTTTATGGAATGATTATGGTGTACTTCAACTTTTACCAAAACCTGAATTTTAAAAGGTAACACATAATTTTGTTTCTCTTTGGAATGTTTTATATTTCTTGTGACATATAAAATACCTCACGTGTAAGTTTGTTCATAGTATCAATAATAGGCAGATTTGACTGTGATAGTAGGATGCTTCCTAAACATTGAATATTACAAAGAGCAAAAGCACTCTGGAGCCAGATAGGCTGGGCTCAGCCCTTTCTATACCACTAACGAGTTTTGTGCCTGTGGACAAATTACTTTAACCCTGAGTTTCCTCAGTTGTAAAACGCGCATAATTATAGTATCTGAGTCTTTGAGTAAGAACAGGAGCTAGAACGTAACATGTGCTAAATGTGTGGTGATGGTGATGGTTTTGGTGATGATGAGGATGACTTGTACTAGCAGAGTATGTCAACTGAAAAGATGATCTTTTGAGAACTCTTTTTGTTCAAGAATGGATACCTATGTATTCTTAAAGCCATTCTTGGAAGCTTAATAGATGCCTGTAAAATGAGCATCCTACTTCCTTCAGTCTGTTACTCAGGGCAATAATAAACTCTTTTCAAGGCCATCAAAGTTGCATTGGATTCTGCATCAATAGCATTACTAATACTGTTGATGAGAACATCACATGGGTTGTTTTTTTTTTCCCTCAGTGCATTATGATAAACAAATACTTGATGTTAACCCAGAACTAATGAAAATATTTTGGTTTCATGAGTTCTTCTGTTTTTGTCTTGGAGACTCTGATATCATTTTAATAAAAGCTTAATAGTGTTCTAAAATGAAAATATTATCTTTAAAGTGCACAGATATGATTCAATGATATCATATTTGTGACTTTAATATCTTCTAATATCAATTTTGTATAATCTAAACAGGAACTAAAATAAAAGAGTCAGAGAAATAAGAGTTTTTGCAGCAAGGGTACAGATTTCTGGCTAAGAACATTACTGTCTGTCTGGCTTCCTTGGCACATTCCTGGCATGGATTTAAAAGTCATCAAGTTTATTCAGACCATTGTGAGAAAGGAGGGCTAGATCACCAAGAGGAGAAGAGAATCATCCCCTTCTTAGGAGATCTTGTATTTTGGTTTCAACCAGTTTGTTGAGGCATAGCCTAAGTCCGTATGTTAAGAGATTCACATGTGGACCTTTGGGTAATTGAAATTACACATATTCCATACACATACACAAAGGCTGGTGGTTCAGGCCTTATCAGATTTATACATGATGCCCAGAGAAGTAGAGAATTAATGACCATTTAGCAGTTAGAACTGCAGTACCATCCATCCCCAAATTCTGAGAATGTCCTTTGAGCACAGGTTAAAAGAGAGAAAAACAGAAGAAGGAACGTCTCTTTCAGTGGCTTTAGCTAAGACCACTTTTTCTGTGATTTGAAACTGATCCCTGGGCTCTAACATGCAAATCTATCACCTTTTGGTCTGCTTTTCTTGTGTACAGTGGGCTCCTGGTATGGAAAAGTCCACTCAGGAAAGTATTTTAACATTTGTAATCCATCTGGATTTTAGAAAGGCTAAAGGGATTGGGATCAAGCACCCAATCAACGAGTAGATAGAAGTGAGATTGAAGCATTATATTATAAATAAGTGGCTTCCCAAGGAGAGTGTTTTGTCTCATAAAAGGAAGAAGCAGAGGAAATAGCAAAGGAGATGGAAAAAACAAAGAAGTTAACAACACACTTCACAAAGTATATAGATATAAGCAAAGTTGATAGAGTTATTGAATTCTAGAAAAGGTTGATAAATAAAGGAGTAAAATTTCTCTATCTTAACATCCTAAAAATGAGCAAACGCCTTGCCAATTTAGGAATGATCTATGGTGAACTGAACTGTCTGGCAAGAGCGGCAATATAGACTCCTAGAACTGTTTACAATCACAGTTCAAGCCACTGTACTTTTCCATGAAATTAGTGTACATAGTTTGGAGATATGTGCATACATATAGTGATATCTTATGTCAACACAGCCTAAAATTTTTATGCTGATATCTGGCCACTGTAGGATTTTCATGACCTGAAGCTACCTTGGACATAGTGTATACTTAAAAAGTAATTAAGTCACTGAGGTAATGAATTGTACCCACTTCTCTACCTTAATTTATTATTTTTACAAGTACTCTTAGGGATTGATACAGAGATACAAGCCAGAAAAATATAAACTACAACTCTTTGTTTTGTTGTCATTCTAAAAGGAAGAAAAAAATGACTGGAGTGAATTTGTTCTTTTATCCCTAATAATCTGAAAGAATAAATATTATTTTCTCTGTAAAGCAGGGAATTTCAGACAAAATGAAGGTTTTCATGAAATCCAGTTTGTCCAGGCTTTGGTTGGAGTCAGAAGAATTTCATGAAGGAAGGTGAATGTGTATCAGTAAATATTACATGTTGTCACTCTTTGTTCACTTATTCGATGAACATTTACTGAGAGTTAACTGGGTTCCAGGTGTTGATGTCAGTTTTAGGGATTTATACTATGGATTTCCAAGGAAAATGCAGAAGGAATCCTCATAGACTAGGCACACACCCATTTTCCCCTCATTTTCTGTTTCTCTTAGAGAAACTGAAACTCAGATGTATGTACCTTTAAAATCCAGATGAGTTTCTCATAGATTTTATTCAGCAGTGGTTCATTTCAGTATTCCATTCAACATAATGGTTTCTTTTCTTCACAATGTATGTATGTTCCTAGTGCTGAGGCCCTGAACACTGGGTCTCCTCAGTCACGTCTTTTTCCTTATTTCCTTTTTCTGTTTTGGCTTGTCCTCCTGCATCTGACCACCTGCTTAGAGCCATACAAAACGTCAACAGCTGATGTTTCAGGCGCTGTAATTTTGACTATAAATGGTGTTTCTGTTTTTTCTTCTACAGTTTGAAAATGTCTTTTTATGCTCTGATCCATTTTATTTGTCTAATTGCCGCAGTAAGGTTTACAAGGTGACAAGTTCGCTAAGTATTAGTGTTAGGCACAGTTTATATTTAGGAACAGTTTATATTTTGAAAATTAGGAAGGATCACTTTATCGATGAGGTATAGTACGTGTAGTAACCATTTGGCAAGTTAACATTACCAACCAAACCCTTTATTCCTGTTTGATAACGAGATAAATGCATCAGTGAATGTACTTCTTTTTTGTTGCTTTTCACTAGATAGTATGTATAGTGCAGCAGGTTTCACTCATACGTTATTTAGGAGAAGACTATAATTTGAATTATAGAATTTCTGGAACAGTTAACCACAAAGTGCAAGTCTCCCTACTGATTCAGAGCATCTCAACACACAGAGTTTTTCTCAGTTTTAGAATCAATTTTTGGAAGAAAACTTAGACACCAGGGGATGTTGTTTCTGAAAGAAACAGAGTAATTTTCTGGCTGTTCTGTTGATTATGTAACTAAAATCACACGGCTTTCTAACTGGATGTTTATTAGAAGTTGGAGAAATAAATCTTAAAGGGGACGTTTACATTTTCCTTCTGAAGACGAAATAGTTTCAGAGTAAATCTGATTATATAATATTTGTATACAAAGCAATTTTGCTGTCATCCCAAAAGCCTTGTGAAAGCAAGAGGTATATGGTGCTTAGTTATAGTAATCTAAGTCTTCCTGAATGGCTGACATTATATTGCAATAGGAAAATGTTAAAAGGCATGTGTTCTAAAAGAGAGACAAAATGTAATAGAGATCGTAATCCCCTGAAGCAAAGTCTTTGAACGGTTATGAGCTCAGGATCCTCCCAGTAGACCTGTCGGGGGCATATATTTAAATATTAACATATTACGAATGGGGAAGCCAAGGCTTGTGGAAGGTGCGTGCATCGCATAAGGTCTCAGGGTGATTAGTGTCAGGCAGGAGTCTTCAAAAATTTCATTTTCTGATTCTTAATCAAATGAACACTATTTGTCACCTAAGTTGTAGTCTTTTAATGATGCTACGAGACATGATTTTCTTCAGAATTAGTTTTAAAAAATGCAGGGTGGGGGGGTAAACCACTGCAGAGATACCAAATTAGGAAGGATATGGTGACCTAAACTCTTGGTTGTTGGGTGAACAGCATTATGAATAGAGTGAAGTTTAGTTCTGAAGTCTAGGAGATGACAGAGAAATGAAATTCATGTTACCCACAAGTGTGGGCAGGATAAAATCTAAAACAATAAACAGGGGGCTATTCCTCTGTTCTTAAGAAAATAAAAAGTAAGAAAATGAGAAATGTTCAAGGTGGAGAGAAGCAGGGCTGTCTGTTTCCTCTGAGTGGTTTTCCTGTGACAGTCTGTCAGGAAGCCCTTTTCCTTCCAAGAAGAAGGAACTACCCCACTGACCAAAAGGAGGATGCCCCCAGGGGTGGGGTGGTGAGAGAAGCAGAGACAGAAGACAGGAAAGGAGCCGAAGCAGCAGACGGCAACAACATAATGTGTACAAAGTAGACAAAGACCAAGAGAAAGGACACACATGAGTATCTGTGATGGAGCAGCATAAGAGGAATGTGTTCTATCGCTGTAGAAAAATTCTGTATCTTTCTGATCTCACAAAGAAAAAGAAAACACAGTAGAAGGTGAACAAAGACAATATGGTGAAGCCATTGGCCTAGGGGATGGCTAGAGAAGGCTTGCCATCTCCTTATAAGAAGAAATTCATGGTTGAAATTAAAGTCATATTGTATACCTGTCAGTAGTTGGAATGTTTAACTTAACTGTTTGATTCACTGATTGTTATTTACAAGCAAACTCCCTATTTGATAAAGGAACCATTTTAAAAAAAAACTTGCTGATTATCAGAAATAGAAAAGCTAGGTGTTCTATTACCCTAATGACTAGGTAAGTGCCCAGGTACTTATCCATGACTGAGTTTATCCATACCCCTACATACCTGGTAGAATGAGAGTCTCATGATTGACATCTCAAAGGCAAGAAAATTGAACACTAAGTGAAGACACAACCCCATTCTTTCCCCTCGACAAATTTTCCCTGAATGCTTTTCTTCGTTACAGCAAAAATGGATCCTGCTAAGTCCATATACAAGGACATTTGCAATAACAAATTTTAAACCTTTGCTATTGTTATATAAAGTGATAGACTTTACAGATGGCTACTAGTTACAGTAAAAATTATAGCCAAGATTGTTTTCTGCATGCCAGGCTCTGAGATGAGCAGTTTGCTTGCATGATCTTGTTTAATCTTCACCATGGTCTTATAAGGTGTTATTATCCTCATTTTAGACATGAGACTTAATCATGTGAAATGCTTTGCCTGGCCTCACATTCAGTATATCTGACCCCAATGCTGTGCTCCTCATGACCGCACATATTGCCTCTCCAGCTCAGATGCTGACATGTTGATGCTCAAATGAACACAATCAGTGCTCCAGGACAAGGGCTAATGATCCCCACGAAAGACGCTGCATCTAGTCACTAATAAATCCTATTTCTTTAGCTCGTCTTTCTGTAACCTTGACCTTTCCGGAGGCAGGCTTCCTCACCTCAGCTTTATAGACATATTAGTGTCCCATTCTTATTCATAACTAGTCTCTAAGGCACTGCTTAATTCTGTGACAGGAAGGTACTTGGCATTTAGGGATGCATAGAGGATGAATTAGGAATTATCACAGACATAGGGATGACTAAGAAGAGGGTAGTGTTGGAATGCCATAACTGCTAATTGCTGAGTCATCCTCCATGTGCCTGATGCCTAGTTGGTATTCCTTGTCTTGTGTCTCTTTCCATTAGACCCTAGGGCTCTAGTCTCAGCAAACAGATTGTGGTTACCCGACTTCCCCAAACTCTCTTATACCTCCGTTTCTGCATCCATGCTCTACCTTATGCACTTTACCTTATGTGTACCATTTCTGTCTGTATCTCCATAGCCAACTGCTTCTCATCCTTCATGACAGCTCAGGGGTCACCACTCATGCAAAGCCTTCCCTTCCTCAGGCATGTCTAGGTTTGTTCATCTCTAAAGTTCCAGAGCACCCTGAATGCACAACTTTCAGAAGGCTTATCACATTTGTGTTGCTTTATTTGCTTACATGTGTACCTCCTGAACCAATCTTTGGATTCCTCACAGTTTGGGAAAATGTCCTATTCATCATTGTATCTTCACTGTCTGGCCAGTGCCAGACATACAGTTGGCATTAATGCACATTTATTGAATTAATAATTATAAGCCTAATGACTTGAAACTTTGGATGACAAGAGAAATCTCCATGTATGAATACAGATGACTTAGTAAGAGGAAAATTGTTCCATATTTACAAAGAAGGAAATCTCAGCAGATCCAATTAGAATACCATAGATTAACATGTTAAGGATATTTGTCCAGGTCCTAAAGAGAAATATGTTTTCAGAAATCCTTACTAAATACTACTGTGTTAGAAGGCTGACATTTAAAATGAGGAAATGTGGTTTCAAATTGATCTGATTCTTCTTTTGATTGTTCAGAGAAATATCGGAAGCACAGATTGCTTTTGGGCAGTATTGTTCTGTACGTGTCAAATTGTGTAGGTTTTATGTCTCACCCACCCTGGATAGAAACCTATACTCTTTCCTGTATTATTTTTATAGGCCTCTTTAAGCTTCAGACTGATCCTAAAGAGAATGAGGGACATTACTCAGAGCAGAAAAACAAAACAAAAACAAACAACAACAGCATGGGTGGCAGCGTTACCTGGTGGGAAGAAAAGAACTTGTGGGTTCAGTTATACCTGCTCTGCTACTCATTAGCCCTTGTCCCTAAGGCAGTTTCTCTAAGCCATCATTATTAGTAGTAATAGCTGTAACATCATTTGATGAAGAAGAAAAATAATTGAACGGAAGCCTTGCTCCCAACCATGTGATTTTCATCCCAGCATTTAAACGGGCACCAAAACCCGCTGTCACTCCTGTGGCCCTCATGTCTCACAGCTTGGATTGCTCGTTGATCATTTGAACTTGTAACAATAGAAACATCAGTTACCCCAGGCCTCCTGGGTACTTGCCTAACCTTTCTGATTTTTCAAAGGAAATTGCTTCTTTTGTAAAATATTTCACAGGAGACAGGACAGGAATCAGTGTTTGAAGAAGCTGAGTGTGGCCGAGATAACTTCCAGGGTTTTAATGTAGCAGCTGGTATAGAATCTTGTGTGAAATGAATTCAGGGCTTTTTCTCTCACTCCAAGTAAGGTCATATTATTAAGAGTGAGGATCCTCATCTACCAGAGTCACAGGGATCAAGGATTTAGTTTAATGCCAGAGAGGTTAAGCTGTCCCTGGTAAAGCTGAGTGGTACAAGTGCCACGCCTTTATGTTTGCCCATGAAGAGATATATACAGAATAAACAAAAACATCAAAAATGGGCCAGTGTTTAATGAGCATTTATTTTGGGCCACGTATATTTTCCGTTGTTACATGTATTCTATAATCCCACAATTATTATATGCAGTAGGCAGAACCATCTATATAATTTGTGGAGCCTAGTGCAAAATGAAAATGTGAACCCCTTGTTAAAAAAGGAGGAAAGAAGCTTTCCCTTTTCTTTAACACTCTGTCTCTCTCTACCTGTGATGGTGTTTTCCTTTTCTTTTTTTAAAATTTGCCATCTGATATGCTCCCTCAAGCATGAGGATACTCATGGGGTGAGTGCAGACTCTCACAGTCACACAAGACTCCACCCAATGGCTCAGCACAAAGGGCAGAAAGTAGCAGCAGTTGTTTCCTGGGTGAAGGTAGAAAAGAGGGTGGGCAAGCACTCATCCTGAGGGCCAGGACCATGCATGAACGAAGGCTCCCTTTCAACAACACTTAAAAGAAAATTCAAAGATAAAATTCTTTTTTTTTTTTTTGAAATTTATTTTTTTATACAGCAGATTCTTATTAGTCATCAGTTTTATAGATATCAGTGTATACATGTCAATCCCAATCTCCCACTTCATCGCACCACCCACCCACCCCCCTGCCGCTTTCCACCCTTGGTGTCCATATGTTTGTTCCCTATGTCTGTGTCTCAATTTCTGCTCTGCAAACCGGTTCATCTGTACCATTTTTCTAGGTTCCACATATATGTGTTAATATATGTTATTTATTTTTCTCTTTCTGATTACTTCACTCTGTATGACAGTCTCTAGGTCCATCCACGTCTCAACAAATGACCCAATCTCATTCTTTTTATGGCTGAGTAATATTCCATTGTATATATGTACCACATCTTCTTTATCCATTCGTCTGTCGATGGGCATTTAGGTTGCTTCCAAGACCTGGATGTTGTAAATAGTGCTGCAGTGAACATCAGGGTGCATGTGTCTTTTTGAATTATGGTTTTATCTGGGTACATCCCCAGTAGTGGGATTGCTGGATCATATGGTAATTCTATTTTTAGTTTTTTAAGGAACCTCCATACTGTTCTCCATAGTGGCTGTATCAACTTACATTCCCATCAACAGTGCAAGAGGGTTCCCCTTTCTCCACACCCCTCCAGCATTTGTAGTTTGTAGATTTTCTGATGATACCCATTCTAACTGGTGTGAGGTGATACCACATTGTAGTTTTGATTCGCATTTCTCTAATAATTAGTGATGCTGAGCACCTTTTCATGTGCTTCTTGGCCATCTGTATGTCTTCTTTGGAGAAATGTCTGTGTAGGTCTTCTGCCCATTTTTGGATTGGGTTGTTTGTTTTTTTTTAATATTGAGCTGCATGAGCTGTTTATATATTTTGGAGATTAATCCTTTGTCCATTGATTTGTTTGCAAATACTTTCTCCCATTCTGAGGGTTTTCTTTTCATCTTGTTTATGGTTTCCTTTGCTGTGCAAAAGCTTTGAAGTTTCATTAGGTCCCATTTGTCTATTTCTGTTTCTATTTCCATTACTCTAGGAGGCGGATCAAAAAAGATCGTGCTGTGATTTACGTCATAGAGTGTTCTTCCTATGTTTTCCTCTAGGAGTTTTATAGTGTCCGGTCTTACATTTAGGTCTTGAAAACATTTTGAGTTTATTTTTGTGTATGGTGTTAGGGAGTGTTCTAATTTCATTCGTTTACATGTAGCTGTCCAGTTTTCCCAGCACGACTTGTTGAAGAGACTGTTTTTTCTCCATTGTATATCCTTGCCTCCTTTGTCATAGATTAGTTGACCATAGGTGCATGGGTTTATCTCTGGGCTTTCTATCTTGTTCCAGTGATCTATGTTTCTGTTTTGGAGCCAGTACCATATTGTCTTGATTAGTGTAACTTTGGAGTATAGTCTGAAGTCAGGGAGTCTGATTCCTCCAGCTCCGTTTTCTTCCCTCAAGACTGCTTT
Source organism: Lipotes vexillifer (assembly GCF_000442215.2). Lineage (NCBI taxonomy): Eukaryota > Metazoa > Chordata > Mammalia > Artiodactyla > Lipotidae > Lipotes > Lipotes vexillifer. The sequence goes on along the minus strand of NW_006773166.1, from coordinate 625,555 downwards.
GGCTATTCAGAGTCTTTTGTGTCTCCATACAAATTTTAAGATTTTTTTGTTCTAGTTCTGTAAAAAATGCCACTGGTAATTTGATAGGGATTGCATTGGATCTGTAGATTGCTTTGGGTAGTATAGTCATTTTCACAATATTGATTCTTCCAATCCAAGAACATGGTATATCTCTCCATCTGTTGGTATCATCTATAATTTCTTTCATCAGTGTATTATAGTTTTCTGCATACACGTCTTTTGTCCACCTAGGTAGGTTTATTCCTAGGTACTTTATTCTTTTTGTTGCAGTGACAAATGGGAGTGTTTTCCTTAATTTCTCTTTCAGATTTTTCATCATTAGTGTATAGGAATGCAAGAGATTTCTGTGCATAGATTTTGTATCCTGCAACTTTACCAGATTCATTGATTAGCTCTAGTAGTTTTCTGGTGGCATCTTTAGGATTCTCTATGTATAGTATGATGTCATCTGCAAACAGTGACAGTTTTATTTCTTTTTTTTCCAATCTGTATTCCTTTTATTTCTTTTTCTTCTCTGATTGCTGTGGCTAGCACTTCCAAAACTATGTTGAATAATAGTGGGGAGAGTAGACATCATTGTCTTGTTCCTGATTTTAGAGGAAATGCTTTCAGTTTTTCACCACTGAGAATGATGTTTGCTGTGCGTTTGTCCTATATGGCCTTTATTATGTTGAGGTAGGTTCCCTCTAGGCACACTTTCTGGAGAGTTTTTATCATAAATGGGTACTGAATTTTGTCAAAAGCTTTCTCTGCATCTATTGGGATGATCATATTCTTTTTATTCTTCAATTTGTTAATATGGTGTATCACATTGATTGATTTGTGTATATTGAAGAATCCTTGCATCCCTGGGATAAATCCCACTTGATCATGGTGTATGATCCTTTTAATGTGTTGTTGGATTCTGTTCACTAGTGTTTTGTTGAGGATTTTTGCATGTATATTCATCAGTGATATTGGTCTGTAATTTTCTTTTTTTGTAGTATCTTTGTCTAGTTTTGGTATCAGGGTGATGGTGGCCTCATAGAATGAGTTTGGGAGTGCTCCTTCCTCTGCAACTTTTTGGCAGAGTTTGAGAAGGATGGGTGTTAGCTCTTCTCTAAATGTTTGATAGAATTCACCTGTGAAGCCATCTGGTCCTGGACTTTTGTTTGCCGGAAGATTTTTAATCACAGTTTCAATTTCATTACTTGTGATTGGTCTGTTCATATTTTCTTTTTCTTCCTGTTTCAGTCCTGGAAGGTTATACCTTTCTAAGAATTTATCCAGTTCTTCTAGGTTGTCCATTTTATTGGCATAGAGTTGCTTGTAGTAGTCTCTTAGGATGCTTTGTATTTCTGTGGTGTCTGTTTTAACTTCTCATTTTTCATTTCTAATTTTATTGATTTGAGTCCTCTCTCTCTTTTTCTTGATGAGTCTGGCTAATGGTTGATGAATTTTGTTTATCTTCTCAAAGAACCAGCTTTTAGTTTCATTGATCTTTGCTGTTGTTTTCTTTGTTTCTATTTCATTTATTTCTGCTCTGATCTTTATGATTTCGTTCCTTCTGCTAACTATGGGTTTTGTTTGTTCTTCTTTCTCTAGTTCCTTTAGGTGTAACGTTAGATTGTTTATTTGAGATTTTTCTTGTTTCTTGAGGTAGCCTTGTATAGCTATAAACTTTCCTCTTAGAACTGCTTTTGCTGCATCCCATAGGTTTTGGATCATCGTGTTTTCATTGTCATTTATCTCTAGGTATTTTTTGATTTCCTCATCAATTTCTTCAGTGATCTCTTGGTTATTTAGTAACATATTGTTTAGCCTCCATGTGTTTGTGTTTTTTAGGTTTTTTCCCTGTAATTGATGTCTAATCTCATAGCGTTGTGGTCAGAAAAGATGCTTGATATGATTTCAATTTTCTTAAATTTACTGAGGCTTGATTTGTGACACAAGATGTGATCTATCCTGGAGAATGTTCCATGCGCACTTCAGAAGAAAGAGTAATCTGCTGTTTTTGGATGGAATGTCCTATAAATATCAATTAAATCTATCTGGGCTGTTGTGTCATTTAAAGCTTCTGTTTCCTTATTTATTTTCACTCTGGATGATCTGTCCATTGGTGTAAGTGAGGTGTTAAAGTCCCCCACTATTATTGTGTTACTGTCGATTTGCTCTTTTATAGTTGTTAGCAGTTGCCTTATGTATTGAGGTGCTCCTATTTTGGGTGCATATATATTTATAACTGTTATATCTTCTTGGATTGATCCCTTGATCATTATGTAGTGTCCTTCCTTGTCTCTTGTAGCATTCTTTATTTTAATGTCTATTTTATCTGATATGAGTATTGCTACTGCAGCTTTCTTTTGATTTCCATTTGCATGGAATATCTTTTTCCATCCCCTCACTTTCAGTCTGTATGTGTCCCTAGGTCTGAAGTGAGTCTCTTGTAGATAGCATATATGTGGGTCTTGTTTTTGTATCCATTCAGCCAGTCTGTGTCTTTTGGTTGGAGCATTTAATCCATTCACGTTTAAGGTAATTATTGATATGTGTGTTCCTATGACCATTTTCTTAATTGTTTTGGGTTTGTTTTTGTAGGTCCTTTTCTTCTCTTGTGTTTCCCACTTAGAGAAGTTCCTTTAGCATTTGTTGTAGAGCTGGTTTGTTGGTGCTGAATTCTCTTAGCTTTTGCCTATTTGTAAAGCTTTTGATTTTTTCATCAAATCTGAATGAGGTCCTTGCAGGGTAGAGTAATCTTGCTTGTAGGTTCTTGCCTTTCATCACTTTAAGTATATCATGCCACTCCCTTCTGGCTTGTAGAGTTTCTGCTGAGAAATCAGCTTTTAACCTTATGGGAGTTCCCTTTTATGTTATTTGTCATTTTTCCCTTGCTGCTTTTAATAATTTTTCTTTGTCTTTAATTTTTGCCAATTTGATTACTATGTGTCTTGGCATGTTTCTCCTTGGGTTTATCCTGTATGGGGCTCTGTGCACTTCCTGGACTTGGGTGGCTATTTCCCTTCCCATGTTAGGGAAGTTTTCGACTATAATCTCTTCAGAGATTTTCTCGGGCCCTCTCTCTCTCTCTCTCTCTCTTCTCCTTCTGGGACCCCTATAATGTGAATGTTGTTGGGTTTAATGTTCTCCCAGAGGTCTATTAGGCTGTCTTCATTTCTTTTCATTCTTTTTTCCTTATGCTGTTCCACGGCAGTGAATTCCACCATTCTGTCTTCCAGGTCACTTATCTGTTCTTCTGCCTCAGTTATTCTGCTATTGATTCCTTCTAGTGTAGTTTTCATTTCAGTTATTGTTATTGTTCATCTCTGTTTGTTTGTTCTTTAATTCTTCTAGGTCTTTGTTAAACATTTCTTGCATCTTCTCGATCTTTGCCTCCATTCTTTTTCCGAGGTCCTGGATCATCTTCACTATCATTATTCTGAATTCTTTTTCTGGAAGGTTGCCTATCTCCATTTCATTTAGTTGTTTTTCTGGGGTTTTATCTTGTTCCTTCATCTGGTACATAGCCCTCTGCCTTTTCATCTTGTCTATCTTTCTATGAATGTGGTTATTGTTCCACAGGCTGCAGGATTGTAGTTCTTGCTTCTGCTGTCTGCCCTCCCCCACCTTATTTTTGAGCCTCTGATATTTCTTAGCTCATATCTTTATTTCAGCTGGAAGACCTTCCTTCTCAGATTCTCACACTGAAGCTGCTTTTTGATGTTCAAAGATAAAATTCTTAAGAATTTTAAGACAGCTATTGCCCATCTTTGAGCCCCAAACCAACAGGGTGCTCTGTGACTCTACTGGTTGCATGCCTGTTAAGTTGGCCCTAGAAATAGATAAAATTATTATTTGAATTTCACGGATGAGGAAACTTCAGTTATCAGAAAGAAGGTTTGTTTTTTTGGTGGCATAATTGTCCACCATTTAATTACTAAAACATATTATAGACAACTTGACTTGTTCTAAAATTTGGTAGACTTTTAACAATGCATTTTGTACGTCCTAATTGCTCCTGGATGTCTTCCCTCATGGCCAAGGACACATTATGAATCATATTAACTATCCTTTCCGGAGAGGTTTGCACAGTGGCATACAACAATGCATCACATTTTCCTGGCCAACAGAACCATGCTTTATTTTGCAATGTCAGTGTTGAAGGGACTGAAGTTTTTGGCATAATTTTGTTAGTAAAAATCAGTTCTCCCTGAGTGGGTATGATCAGTAATCACACATGCCCTGTTATGACGTCTTCACTTCCCTTTCCTAAGGATTATCTTCCTCTGGTGCCCAGTTGTGAATGGAAGGTCAAACTGCGAGTCCAGTTTTACTGAACTTCAGCCTTTAAAAGCCTAAATTGCCATATCATTGCTCTGGTGGAGCATCAGTAACTAGGAAACAGAATTTGGAGTTTATCACACTAATGTACCATTGCTGCAGAAGTCCCTTGGACTAAATAAGAAGGAAAAAAGAGAAACATTCTAGAAATAATTGACTATTCACCATCTTTAGAATGATGCTACCAGTGCCTTTGTTTCTAATTTGTTATTCTCTATTCACCTTTACCTAATCTAAGATGAATCAAGTAAATCCCCTTCAAAGGGAATGGATGGTGAAAAAACTATTGGGTCCCATCAGAATATTTTAAAGGGAAAGCTTTGTCTTTTCCAACAAGTACCACAGAATCTTTGGAACAGAACAAGAGCAAATTGGTTTCGAGTTAATGACGGTGAAACACTTGCTGTGGCTATTATGACTGCCATTCCTAAGGGCCACCAGGCCATGCCATTTTTCACTGTCTTTCTGGAAAGAATAATTCATGTAGGCTTCCACTGAGAAGCTGGCTTGCCTTGCGCCTGTCTTCCTTGTGTTCTGGGGCGCTGCGGTGGGAGCTGACGCGCTGAGCTATCTGGCTATCTCAGCCTCAGGCTAGCTCTTACCCAAAACAGTAAAAGACAACATCCCTTCAGGGATGTAAGCTAAATTTCTTATAGCATTTGTACTCATGGAAGAGCATTTCCTCATACCTGCAGTATCCTTTGTTCTATGTAACAATATACTTAGTTGTGTCTGATATTATTGTCACCACCTTTGAAGACACATATTCACTCTCCTGGGAGTAGTAATATCCTTCCACTCAAATTGATTTGTACCAGGGAACTGGCTTGCTTAGACCCTCTGTATCCAGGACTGCACAATTACGTGCAGACAGCAAGTGTTTATTGATGAGGATTTCATCAGTTTTTAATGTGATTACTTGTTGGTTTCGCTTTCCCTTCTAAATTACCACTTAATTTATTGTTCAGTTATTATTGATACAAGTGCTATCAGTGAGTAATTCTGTTCATGGCAAGTTCCATGTTTGGGAGGCAGGTTAACTTTCAAACTCACTCTCTTTCGGGAGAGAATCTTGCTTCAACTAAAAATAATGAAGCTCTTCCTTACATATTTGTCTCACAAATGAGAGTCTTTGGCATTGAATAAACCTCACCTCTGAATATTTCCATCAAGACTTAGAAACATGGTGGTCTACTCTAAAAGGTCTAGACAGAGGTTGGCTAACTTTTTCTATAAATGGCCAGATAGTGAATATTTTAAGCTTGTGAGCCATATAGTCTCTGTCACAACAACTCAATTCTCTGTCACAACTCTGTTTTGCCTGTCAAGTACAAAAGCTGCCATAGATGATACGTAAGCTAATGGGCAAGGCTGAGTACCAGTAAAACTTAATTTACTAAAAGAAGCAGCAGGCCAGATTTGGCCTGAGGGCCATAATTTGCCAATCCCTGGACTAGAACCAAAAGAGAGGTACATTTGTAGAAGTTATGTTTGGGAAGTAGACTAAACTATCTGGGATTCCAAGCGATAGGGCAAATGGAAGTTTGAAAAACTATTCATTTAAAGCATTTTTATTCTAGATGCTGGTAATGCAGTGCTAAACAAGACCAGTGCTGCCCAGTCTCACGAGATTTGCATGCTGTTTGAGTCGTTTGTGAACATATAAATACCTAAGTGAGTTCAGATAGTGCCAAATGCAATGAGTAAAATTATATAGAATAAAGTACGTGCCTAGAAGTGGGAGGAAGTACACCTTTAGGTAGGGCCATCCTGGAAGCCTTTTTGAGAAAATGACATTTGAGCTTTGGACATTTGAAACTTGAATGATGAG
>NW_006773166.1:611793-619376 GCF_000442215.2 Lipotes vexillifer | reverse complement strand
GGGAAAGAGCATTCTGTGCAGAGGCATTCACAGAAGTCAGGGGCTTATGAAAGGAATATATTTGGCTTGAGGAACAGGAAGACATCATTGTGATTAAACTGTAGCAGATGGGGCAGAGGGAAAAGGACTGTATGTCTCTATCTTAAACTGTCCCCATTAGACTGACCTATAATCACAATTTTGTGAGTTAAGGAACTCACCTTGTGATTCACAGTCACCCTTTGTTTGATTCTTGTTTGTTCCCTTGGGGAGACGGATTCACAGGTATATAGAGTAAGTGTTCATTGTCAGAGTATACTTTTTAAAAATTCGAATATACAATTATTAAATTAGAAACAAGCCAGTGCTTCAGTTGAGAAATAGTTAAATCAGCAGTTGAACCATATTTAAAGAAATGATGAAACCAGGACATTAGAGGTAAGACTTGTGGGGTTAAGAAACTGCGCATCAGACTCATAGGTCTAATTATTTGGGCAATATAGAGGATTTCACAATAGTCAGTGATCTTTGCGTAATTGGGTAAAACAGCTCAACCATTGGTAGTTTCAGTACGCATGCCTAGATGCTCCAAAATCACCAGCTGATTGGATACTGTAGACTGGAAAAAACCTTATCCTACCCTAAAATAATCAAATCAGTTTGTTTCACAGAAAATAATGCATCTGCTCTTGTACTATATAGTAATTTTGTGAAACTTTGGAAAAAATTATTTTTAATCCATTATTGTTTGGGGCTGTGAAAACACTTATCTAAGGTGAATTGCTTGTATCTAAATAAAATGCCTTGAGTTAATTTGACTCAAAATCAAGTCCTTTGCCTCAGTTAAATAGAATTTGAGGAAATGGTTCTAAAAGAATTAAGGCCAGCTCAGGGAAGTTAATTAGAGTGTCTTGCCTTGAAAAACAAGTTAATTTTCTAGGCAGTGGTGTTTGATAACAGTGCTTCAGATGAATGCTAAAGAATTCTACATTCTGGTAAGAATTACTAGAAGAGACTAACACAGTGAGCAGTAACCTATTATAATTTCAGACAGCCAGAGGGAGAAGTCATTCTGAATTAATGAAAGAGTATATCATGGATTTTTTAAGAAATAAAATTGCTTTAAAAAGCATGCAATAACTAGACCAAGATATGTGTGTGTATGTGTGTGTGTTGTATACCTTCATCCCAATAAATGATCTTAAAGAATATATAAACCTGACTTACTACTGCCATTTCAGTTAATTGAAATATTTCTTCCAAGTTACTTGTAGCATGCTTAAAATTATTTTATTTTTGTAAGACGGCAAATAGGCTCAGCAAAATTGGTTTGATATCTTAATTTGCTTCACATACCTATTTTTATGGATACTATAAAGGTACATGTTAACCTAGATTCTGCTGCAAATTCTAAATTTTTGTGTGATTCTGAATAAGTTTTATTGAAGGTAGAAATGTAAATGCTGCATCTCTCTAACATAATATAGGATTTCCCAAAGTTAATTGGTCAGGAGAATGAAGGTAAGAGATTATATTTTGTAACATGGGATTTTTTTTCTACCTTGTCTTAACACAAAATATTAAAGGAATTAAAAAAATTTTTTTTAAATTTAAATCAGGATTAATATACTCACTTTTTCCTGGTGTTTCATATGTGTAACTAGAATAATACACATGCCAGGGAGCAATGAAGAAAATTATTTAACAATAAAATATATTTGGAATTTCCAGTTAATTTTTTCCTTTTTCTACAAAGATATAATGTATTCCTTTAAGCGTACTGAATCTCTTCCCTGAGAGTTGGCAGCAGCAACTGTTATAAAGGGAACATTTTTGAAATATGGATCTTAATCACATCTAGTGCCGTATCCATCAGAGTTTCCATTTTATATGGCACATTCAACTTCTTTCATCTGACAAACATGAAATAATGCTACTTTAGCCGTCTATGGGAGTTTTATTGAGTATCATCAAATGCTTAGCAAATATTTCACATGTTCTTACAACCAGGAATCTCATTTTGAAGAGTGGTTCCTGATTTGGGAACTTTAATGTAATGAAAAAGTGAGAAATATACGTGACATGGAAGTAGAATAAGCTGATAACTTTACCAAGTTGCTTGATACTTTTTATAGAAAAGATAGTAGAAATATTATTATTTTTCCTCTAAACCATTTGTCATGGCAAGGCATGTGACTTACTCTTGTGGCTAAAGCTGGTGATTGGGCTTAGCCTTTTGGTTTCCAAACTATAGCATGCAGATATCAGAAAATGGATAAAGCAAGCCACAATTCTCACTGCAAATGGATAGGACAATAACATGTTCAGTTATTTGCAATTTTAGCAGAGTTTTCATGGGTGAATATCAGCATCTCTTCCTGCATTTCCTGAAAAGTCCTGTGGTTTGGAATGCTAACATCTTCACAATTCACTTTCTCTTATGCTTCAGTAATAGTGAGCAAAAAATAATGTAATTATCATTCACATTTGATTGTTTCATAAATAGTGGAACCATCACTTAAGTGGGTAAAATTGTTCTGTTTCATTCTTTGCTTTTGTTCAGAATTACATATGAAATTGTTTTTCTGCAAGGTAGCTTTCCACTTACCTTGGCCTTGAAATGAGAAATTCTTTAAAAAATGTGTGTGTTTGTGTGTGTGTGTTTTAGAAAATTGTTTTTAACCCAAGGATACTTAGCTTTAGGTCCTGGATCAAAAACCGTTATCAGGTTTTCCAGTTGCACATAATTATACCTGTCAAACAGCTAATGAAGGCTGCTTCAAGAAGTCCACACAAGGCCTTGACACAATCAGCTGCTCTGTTGAGTTGTTCTTGCTGTGAATATACAATCCTTCCAGATTCCAGGTGTTACTACTTAGCTGGATGTTTCACTTTATAAGGAGGCAGTCATTCGTGAAAAACAGCTGTAATTACACAGCATTCAGGTATTTCATAATTAAACTAACAGCTGATTATAACATGGTACGTGGCATGAGAATTTGCAACTAGGCTAAGTAGGAAGGAGGCTATACCTTAGTCTTTGTTCCCCTTTTGCCATTGCTTTGGACGAGTCCTCCCCATGCCTTGATGCCCATCAGTGGTCAATACCAGCCTATTTCTCCGAGGGAAAAGAGAGGAGGATGAGGGCATTAATGGATAAACGAAAGCACCTAGACCAAAGGCAGGCACTACTGTAACCAAAAGGCATCTCCTTGGACATTTTCCCCAAACTTTTTGAAAACTAGTGGATCTCAGATGTGGTTTAAATAATGTGATGTTAAATGCTGGGATCAGAGAAAACTGAGTGTTCTTATCTGTAGCCCCGTGACTCAGAGATTTCAGTCCTTTAGAGGACTAATCTTGTTATGTAGAACTTTGAAAAGGAGCCCATGTATCAGTATCAGTTGGAAAGTGTTGATTCTGTTGAATCCGTACTAGACACTGTGTAAAGATACAAGAGTTGTAGTCATATCCAGGTCCTGATCACGTGGAATTTACAATCTAGTTTCATACACTGGAATAACTCCCTGGGGAAGAGATTAAAATGTTGCCCCTGAAGGTTTGTAACCAAGGGGTTGGAAATGGACTTCTGTGAGGCTGATCTGCCCCTAGCCCCCCTGTCCCTGAACCCCATGCTGTGGGAGAGCTGCTAAGCTAAAAATGGCTGTGTCGCTGCACATTTCTCTGCTGTTCTCTCTCTTTGTTTTTTAAACATCTTTATTGGAGTATAATTGCTTTACAATGGTGTGCTAGTTTCTGCTTTATAACAAAGTGAATCAGTTATACATATACATATGTTCCCATATCTCTTCCCTCTTGCGTCTCCCTCCCTCCCACCCTCCCTATCCCACCCCTCTAGGTGGTCACAGACCACCTAGCTCATCTCCCTGTGCTATGCGGCTGCTTCCCACTAGCTAGCTATTTTAGGTTTGGTAGTGTATATATGTCCATGCCACTCTCTTACTTTGTCACAGCTTACCCTTCCCCCTCCCCGTATCCTCAAGTCAATTCTCTAGTAGGTCTGTGTCTTTATTCCTGTCTTACCCCTAGGTTCTTCATGACCTTTTTTTTTTTTCTTCTTAGATTCCATATATGTGTGTTAGCATACGGTATTTGTTTTTCTCTTTCTGACTTACTTCACTCTGTGTGACAGACTCTAGGTCCATCCAACTCACTACAAATAACTCAATTTCGTTTCTTTTTATGGCTGAGTAATATTCCATTGAATATGTGTGCCACATCTTCTTTATCCATTCATCTGTTGATGGGCACTTAGGTTGCTTCCACATCCAGGCTATTGTAAATAGAGCTGCAATGAACATTTTGGTACATGACTCTTTTTGAATTATGGTTTTCTCAGGATATATGCCCAGTAGTGGGATTGCTGGGTCATATGGTAGTTCTATTTGTAGTTTTTTAAGGAACCTCCATACTGTTCTCCATAGTGGCTGAACCAATTCACATTCCCACCAGCAGTGCAAGAGTGTTCCCTTTTCTCCACACCCTCTCCAGCATTTATTGTTTCTAGATTTTTTGATGATGGCCATTCTGACTGGTGTGAGATGATATCTCATTGTAGTTTTGATTTGCATTTCTCTAATGATTAATGATGTTGAGCATTCTTTCATGTGTTTGTTGGCAGTCTGTATATCTTCTTTGGAGAAATGTCTATTTAGGTCTTCTGCCCATTTTTGGATTGGGTTGTTTGTTTTTTTGTTATTGAGCTGCATGAGCTGCTTGTAAATTTTGGAGATTAATCCTTTGTCAGTTGCTTCATTTGCAAATATTTTCTCCCATTCTGAGGGTTGTCTTTTGGTCTTGTTTATGGTTTCCTTTGCTGTGCAAAAGCTTTTAAGTTTCATTAGGTCCCATTTGTTTATTTTTGTTTTTATTTCCATTTTTCTAGGAGGTGGGTCAAAAAGGATCTTGCTGTGATTTGTGTCATAGAGTGTTCTGCCTATGTTTTCCTCTAAGAGTTTGATAGTGTCTGGCCTTACATTTAGGTCTTTAATCCATTTTGAGTTCATTTTTGTGTATGGTGTTAGGGAGTGTTCTAATTTGATACTTTTACATGTAGCTGTCCAGTTTTCCCAGCACCAACTTATTGAAGAGGCTGTCTTTTCTCCACTGTATATTCTTGCCTCCTTTATCAAAGATAAGGTGACCATATGTGTGTGGGTTTATCTCTGGGCTTTCTGTCCTGTTCCATTGATCTATCTTTCTGTTTTTGTGCCAGTACCATACTGTCTTGATTACTGTAGCTTTGTAGTATAGTCTGAAGTCAGGGAGCCTGATCCTCCAGCTCCGTTTTTCGTTCTCAAGATTGCTTTGGGGGTCTTTTGTGTTTCCATACAATTGTGAAATTTTTTGTTCTAGTTCTGTGAAAAATGCCAGTGGTAGTTTGATAGGGATTGCATTGAATCTGTAGATTTCTTTGGGTAGTAGAGTCATTTTCACAATGTTGATTCTTCCAATCTAAGAACATGGTATATCTCTCCATCTATTTGTATCATCTTTAATTTCTTTCATCAGTGTCTTATAATTTTCTGCCTGCAGGTCTTTTGTCTCCTTAGGTAGGTTTATTCCTAGGTATTTTATTCTTTTTGTCGCTGTGGTAAATGGGAGTGTTTTCTTAATTTCACTTTCAGATTTTTCATCATTAGTGTATAGGAATGCCTGAGATTTCTGTGCATTATTTTTGTATCCTGCTACTTTGCCAAATTCATTGATTAGCTCTAGTAGTTTTCTGGTAGCATCTTTAGGATTCTCTGTGTGAAGTATCATGTCATCTGCAAACAGTGACAGTTTTACTTCTTCTTTTACAATTTGGATTCCTTTTTCTTCTCTGATTGCTGTGGCTAAAACTTCCAATACTATGTTACATAATAGTGGTAAGAGTGGGCAAACTTGTCTTGTTCCTGATCTTAGTGGAAATGGTTTCAGTTTTTAGTGGGAATTTTTCAGTTTTGAGGACAATGTTGGCTGTGGGTTTGTCATATATGTCCTTTATTATGTTGAGGAAAGTTCCCTCTGTGCCTACTTTCTGCAGGGTTTTTATCATAAATGGGTGTTGAATTTTGTCAAAAGCTTTCTCTGCATCTATTGAGATGATCATATCGTTTTTCTCCTTCAATTTGTTAATATGGTGTATCACGTTGATTGATTTGCATATATTGAAGAATCCTTGAATTCCTGGAGTAAGCCGCACTTGATCATGGTGTATGATCCTTTCAATTAAATACACTAAGAAAAACAGTAAGTGAAAATAATCGCTCGAATTTCTTAGCTTACCTATGGGAACAAAGCCGACTATTCAGGCCAAGAAATGCCCATCTAGGTGTACCTAAAGGATCGATGGACACACTACGATCCCCATAGAAATGGTGCTAGGAAACCATGAAAATGATTGTTACGTAAACTTTGCAAGACTAGAAATCTTGGAAGCTTCCTGACATATATAGGCTGGATTCTGTTTGTCTGCTGTTCTCTTGTTTCTATAGGTTGGTAACTAAAATGGTTTATTTTAATACCCTTTAGCAAATTCTGCAATTAGTATACTATAAATCGTTCAGTGCTCCTCGTTATCTCATTTTTCATTTTTTGCCCAAGACCTCATGCCTTTTGAATGACCTCTCCCTTCAGTAACCCTTGGAGCTCCAGTCTCACTAGCCTATACATGTCAGGAAGCTTCCAAGATTTCTAGTCTTGGAAAGCTTATGTAACAATCATTTTCATGGTTTCCTAGCACCATTTCTATGGGGATCGTAGTGTGTCCATCTATCCTTTAGGCACAGCTAGATGGGCATTTCTTGGCCTCAACAGTTGGCTTTGTTCCCATAGGTAATCTAAGAAATTCGAGCGATTATTTTCACTTACTGTTTTTTTTTTCTTTTTTGCTGTACGCGGGCCTCTTACTGTTGTGGCCTCTCCCGTTGCAGAGCACAGGCTCCGGACGCGCAGGCTCAGCGGCCATGGCTCACGGGCCCAGCCGCTCCACGGCATGTGAGATCTTCCCGGACTGGGGCACGAACCCGTGTCCCCTGCATCGGCAGGCGGACTCTCAACCACTGCACCACCAGGGAAGCCCATCACTTACTGTTTTTCTTAGTGTATTTTAATAAGAAAAGCATCAAAGCACCTTGGTCAAGAGGAGGAATCTTGGGTCGGGAAAACTTATAGACATACTTGGAATGAGCATTTGAAAAAGACTGAAAGAGTTTGAGTTATCAGGGTAAAAGAACGCTATTTCAGGTGGTAGGGAGTGGCCTTCAAAATCTGTAAAAAAGAATCCAAACATTAAAGATTTACTGTGTTTCAGGCACTGTGGCCAACACTTTATGTTCATTTTCTCATTTAGTCCTCTTAACAACACTGCCAGGGAGGTATTATCATTCCTCTTTGAGGCGAGGAGACAAGTGCATTCAATAATATTCATCCAGTATTTATTGAGTGCCCATATTTCTAAGTGCTGATAATGTAGCTCTGAACAAGACAGCTTGTATTTTAGAGAAGGGAGATAGGCAATTAGCAAGTCAACAAATAAATAGCATAATTTTTCTGGGGCAGTATGTCATGAAAAAGGTCAGATGAGGCAACGGCATTCC
>NW_006773166.1:609445-611783 GCF_000442215.2 Lipotes vexillifer | reverse complement strand
CATTCCTTATGAGTCGGGGTAGGAGGGTGGTCAGGAAGGCCTCCCCAGCAGGGGCCACTGATCTGAAGCCTGAATAAAGAGCAGGAGGCCACCTTGTGGGCATCTAGGCAGAAGGGTCCAGGCAGAGGGTCTTGTGAATGTGGGAACACAGTAGGTGTGTCTGCAGGATAGAAAGAAAGCATATGAGGCGAAGAGTGAACAGGTGAAGGCAGATGGTAAGAAAAGAGACATGGGCCATGCAAGGGTCTTGCAGGCCAAGGCAAGGAGTTTGGATCTTATTCAAAGGATCCTTTGAATAAGGATCTTATTCAAAGAGGAACAGGAAGCTTTCGGGATGTTTAAGGAGATGAGTGATGTGATTCAATTTACATATTCAAGTGTTCTCTCAAGACTTTGAGTAGTTTGTTCAAGGGGAGACAGGTACAGAGGAAAGAGGGAGGGGGTTGAATTGCTCATCTGGACCTCAAACCCGGGTCCTTCTGCCTTCAACACCCTTCCCAGCGTGCTGTACTGTTTTACTTCATCATTGTTAATAAGAGACTGAAAAGAAAGAATGTAGACAATGATAGAGGGGAAAACCAGACTATAAACATGAAATCCAAAGCTTCCATTATTTTAAGAAAATGTAACAGGGCTGTTAGTGCCAACTCCTGGGCATCTGGGGGTCAGCTCGCCTTTGAGTGCTGGGTCTGTGTGTCCCTCGCTGTGTTGATCTTCAACCCCTGTGACCAGGTCACAGAGGGGAGGCTCCTGTCTAAACATTCCACTAAGAGGAGCACAGCTTCACTTCTGAGTCTTGGGGTACAAGCGGGGGAGTTGGTTTGGGTCTGCTGAAACTCCGTTGCTGAATTTTCTCTTCCTTCTCGCTCATAACCGACTCTCTAGCCACTCTTGTGCTCACCAGCACATACTAAGCACAAAGAAGAGCAAGCTTTGGAAGGTTAAGGGGCAACTTGTCCACTGCACTGTTTGCCCTGCTAAATCGAGAGCCCCACGCAGCATGTGGTGCGCGTGGAGGAGAGAATGCTCCTTAAGAATTTTTTATTGTGTTTTGCAACCTCCCCTTCCCACCTCTCCTCCCCCCACCCACCCCCAGTCCATCTGTGAAGCCTGAATTCTTACATAGGCTATCTGTCTACAGACGCCCCAGCCTTAATCACATCCTCTGTATTGTGTATGGCTCCTGAATCTATCTACTTATGTCATTTGTTTACCAGTTCCCTTCAGCTGTCTGCTCTTTATCATATTATTGATCAGTTACTCCTGGGTGTCTCAGGTTGGGGAAGAGAGAGAGAGGAGGGCTGGAAAAGGAAAGCGGGAAGAGAGTATAGCAGAGGACTGTCAGTTAAGATGGTTCCCAAAATAGCTCAGCCAGGCTGATTAAAGCTCTGCTTACAGCTGCCCGTACGGGGCTTACGCACTTTGCTGAGATTCTCTGCTGAAATGTATTCCACCAGCTGCTCCTGCAGTTGGTGGCAGCTGGTGGTGACAGCAGTGGGCCGGCCACAACTTCAGAGAAGGAGGAAGCAATAGGTTGGGGGCACGTGACAGGCTCCCACACAGGGAGATGAGGTTTGTCATAGCCTGTTAGAACTCCCCAGGCAACTGTGTTCTTTTTAAAGTATGACCTGGGCACTTGGTATCCAGTTGTTTTTCTTTTTTCCCCCAATCTTTTTTAATGAGTTGGAGAGATGAGTTATGAAAAAACGGTTATATTTCCCACCCACTGTATGTCTGTCTGTTATTTCGTTGTTGTTGCTACAGTTTATTGTATACATAGACTTTGTTCTCTGCTGCACTTTCTGTTGGGAGATTCAGCTACACAAAGCACTCAACCTTGTAACACTTTGGTCTTACCCAGGGCCTTCACTTACCAAAGAACCTCTGCACAACTACTGGGTCTAACAGTGTAGTAAAACTAAGTGCAACTTTTATAAAGGGCCCTGCCCCTCAAATATGCTAAGCCTGTGGCATGTAGAAAATGCAGTGTGTCCCACCTTAATCTGATCTAGAAATATGACCCCTTCTCAGAATGAAACGATCTTTCACGGGCTCTCGGAATTTTGTACTCATTTTCCTCTAGCCACTATACTTTGAATTCTAGTTTTTTGCATCCGGGTTCTCCCCTGAGCACTGTAGGGGTGCCCCTGTAATTTGCAATACTTGTGGTCCTGCTCTGACACACAGCACACCCTAAACCAGTTTTTAAGCTCTCTTGTAAAATTTGTCTGCTTCATCCAAAATCTCTTAAGTATTAAAATTGTACGCACTTGCAAAAGTTAAGATGTGGGCTTCCCTGGTGGCGCAGTGGTAGAGAGTCCGCCTGCCGATGCAGGGG
>NW_006773166.1:600024-609190 GCF_000442215.2 Lipotes vexillifer | reverse complement strand
AGTGTGTTACTTATTCTTTGATACAGATTCTGTTATCTGTCATGATATGGTGGGGAGAGGGGAGAAAAACAGCTTTCTCCTTACAAATTCCAGCTTCTGCTGCTGCCCTGAATATAAATACTGTTATTCAAAAAGGCTTTTGCCTACTTCTTGGTAGGCTATTCAGTGACGTATAAGATATGAAGAGCAATTTTATTGCCTAAGTGAGGGGCTGGTTAAAATGTGTTTTCCTCCTCTCCAGGCTCTGAACATCTGATTTATTACTAGGTCAAGATGGTACCAAGAATCTGCACTTTAATAAGCATGCTCAGTAATTCTGATGTAGATTGCCTGGTGACTACCATTAGAGAACCCTCGTCTAAATTTTGATAGAATTTTTTTCACAAGTGAGGGCTATAATTTGGAACCCTTGAGAAGAGAGGAAATTGAGGGAAAATAAATCAGCATCATCTGTGTTTTCCGTGATAGTTTAGAGGGCTCCAGTATTAGTTTATTTCATGACATGTATTTTGTTTTGATTTGTTGCAAAATTACTGCCTTTTTATGTATATTCCATGTCAAGGTGTGAATGGGACAGTTTCCATTAGTGGAAAGGCTTTCAGCATTAGCATAAAGCAGGGAGAAAATAACTGTGAGGGAGGACAGTTCGGGCTGAAGTCCTACAGTGTGTGGGGGAGGCTGTTTCCTTGTTGCAACCCTCGTTACAGACACCTTTGCTTCCTTTGTGCAGACAGAGTCCCCTGATCCCTCCCCTGAAGTCTGGATTCAGTGAAGTCCGTGTTCAAGTTCATTTAACCTACATCGCCACCTACTGTCCACCTCCATCCCCATCTAAGAAACGTTTGCTCGGGGGCTGGGTGGAGATGAGGTATGAGAGGCTGTACCTTGAGTGCAAGGGGCGACTGTGAATGCACCCCTGTGGACCCCTGCTTAGGATACCTGATTTACAATGCTTTATTCAGAATTATAGCAGTTCTCTCCTTATTTCTAAGGTCTCCCTTTATTTCAATCCAGAAGCAAATTTGGGGTTAGGAATATCAGCTAAGCTCTGATTGAAACAAAAACAAACCTCTCTCCACCTAAGAGAGGGCCTAAGGCCCTCTTTCTTGGCTTTAAAATTTTTATTGATTTGGGAATTTAGTGTTAGCTCCAACTGTGAATAATGGCCACTTTGGGCCTTTGGAGTGCTCCTGGCATTTGTCCTGCTAATTTATGGAAGGAAATCTGAAAATGCTTTGCCCCTAGTCCTTTGTTTCTTTATTTTGGTGGATTTCTTTTTTCTCTCCTTGAGATTATTTCCTACTTAAGTTGAGCAGGGAATACTCTCCTATAGCACCCTTCTCTGATTCGCTTAGAAAGAGCAAGGGTCCTTTGAGAAATTCCTACTGCTGGTTGTTGGCCCTTTACTCCTGTCCTGGCATCTCTAGAGCTGGAGATGGAAATCATCCTATGGGTTTCTCTTATCTTATGCTTTGGCTATTCTCTTCCATGTGTTTGTTCTTCGCTTAATCTTGTATTGAAATCCATCCATTATCTGAGCTTCCATCTTTAGTGAAGACCCACTTTTGCATGTTATGTCCTAGGATAATATTCCAGAAAACAGATATTTGCATAGATGTAAAATCTTATTTTTATAATCTTTAGACTTAGGTTGGGTTAACCAGCATCTTCTCAGGTAGATTTCTTGGAACCTAAGGCAGAATATCTGTATTTGAAGTGCAGGGAAGGCTAAATAGAGTTTTCATTGAGCTATCTTAGATATAGAATAATGTTAGGTATTGATTAGAATTAGTGACATAGGTTAGATATTTGATATTTGGTATCAGTTACAGAGCGATTACCAAGGAGAATAAAATAGGACTAGCACAGCTCCTTTCTGTTTTCCCCTAAACCCTTACTATCTAGGATTATAATAGAGGTTTTATAACCAAGAACAAAGTCTTTAACTCTCTTTGTTCCTCTAGCAAATTTTCTCCTGTTAAAAAAAGTCATTAAAGTATCTCTGTATTTTAGAAGTTCTTCATAAAGCCTATCTTAAACGATGCTATGCTTTTGGATCATTATAAGATTAATTAAAAGAATTTTTATAGGCTAACAGCCTTACTTAAAAATATTACTTCATTCTTGTAACATGAATTCTTATAGACCTCTTTATTGTCTAGGAGAATGTGGATGCCTTGCTATTCCTGATAACTATATTTATAATGTGGAATTGGTTTCATACTATCAAATCATATATTAAATGCATATTATATACATATTAAATTATAGTATTAATATTAGTTTTCTATATAGCTATTATTTATATAGCACTTGCTGTCTACCAGGCCTTTGGACTATGCTGTTGCATCCATTATTTTACTTAATTCTCAAAATAACAATGAGAGGTCAGTACTATTCTTTCCATTTTACAGATGAGGAAATTGAGGCGCATAGAGACTGACTTGGCCAACGGCACACACTTCGTAAATGGCAGAAAATGAACTTGCATCTAGGGTTATCCTCCTTCCAAAGCTCACATTCTTAAACTTCTGGCTCAAATTCATCTAATGTTAAGTCGCTCTTTAATTCACAAGTTTACCTCTGCTCATTTTCAAGAGTGTCGTTGTTGAATTTTTTCTCCTTAAAAGTTACTGCAACAAAATAGCTCTGTTTGAAGATTTCAGTCTTGATTTACAGCCTTTTGTTCTTTGTTTGGGAAGGATAGAGGGACTGCAACTGCCAGGGTGAGCAGGATGGATGAGTCATTGTTGAGGGAAGAGGGCCGCTTCCCTGCTGCCTAACACCCTTCATGTTTCCAGTTGTGGGCCCCTTGCTCTGGTCATCATAAGGCATTTGCCTGTCCCTGCAGGAGGGGGACCGTCTACTCCTTTTGTGCGTTTCTGTCCAGCCCCTCCTGTGCATTCAGTAAGACCTGGCTCTTTGGGGCTAGGGGTCTCCAAAGTTAACAAGGAAGTCCACTTTCTCCACTTCCTCAGTACAGCCCTGTGGCAGTCCTTCTTGTATATAAGGTCCTGGGAACCACAGAGCTTGTTACCTCTAGAAATTGCATTGACCTGTGCGTTGCTCTTCTCTTTCGAGAAAGAGCGATCACAGTTCCCAAACCTTTAGCCAACACTTGGGATAGAGGAGCTGAGTGTTTTGAAAAAAATTCCCTAACCCAGATGTTCCCAGACCTGAATCACCGTGAAAAACATGGAGCCTTTGAGGGGAAGAAACAAAAGATCCTCAGGATCCAGAAATGTTATTTTTCATCAGTGCCTCCGGGAGGATATGACAGTCAGTCTGTGTTAGGTTCACACTCTCATCAAATTCTAAGTTTTTCCAGGAAGAGAGTAAAGGAAAACCTTTGTCTTTCTTGGCTGAAGGGTTAAGGTTTAATTCCTCCCTCTGCTTTTGGGACTCTCTTAGCCACATTCCAGTTCAGGGGACAGCTCCTTTTAAGTGGGTGCTCCCAATGAATGTGCTGTTCAGTGGGGATTCTGGCCAGGAGTTGTCCAAGGACAGGCTGCCAGATCCACGCTGGCAAAGGCCTCAGAGAAGCGGGACGTGGGTTAAGCCAAAAGATACGAAGCTTATGGGCGTGCTGTACTCCATACCTTCCACTAGCTCCGTTCATTTAATGGCGGTTTGGTGAGCACTGTGTGTGTCCAGGAGAGTAGCGGGTGCTAGAGCAGACAGACATCGCTCTTCCTTCATGTAGCTTACTAGCTAGTGTAGAGTCAGACAGTAAACAAATAAACATCCTGGTGCACAGTGAAGAACTTCACTTCCTAAGTGCCATGAAGGGGAATTTCAATGTGCAAGGGTGTATGGCCAGAAGGCCTGTCCTCTTCTGGGCTGGCTGTGGTGTGTCAAGGAGGATTTCCTGAGCAGGTGACATTTGAGCAGATCTTAGAACGATGAGCCGGGGTTTAGCTAGCTGAGTGAGGGGGCATGAAGAGGCCCTTCAAAGAACACAAAGTGAATGTGGCTGAGGCCAAGTGAGGTGTGGGTAGAGCGGCGGCAGGCAAGGCTGGAGTGGAGGGGAGGTCAGAGCATGTGGGCCCTGGTCAGTCGTGGTAAGCATTTTGCAGCTGAGCTCCCGTCCTTTCACTTTTCACCTGATGAAGCCAAGTCCGCAGGCTTCTCCTCAACCTTTTTCTGCTTCTCATCTGTTTGTGCTGGTCACCTGAGCCTCTCACTAATCCATAGCCTCATCTGGAGTGAAGGAAGTGCTGACAGGCAGTGAGCGTAGACCCGACCGTGGGCTGTACGCCGGCTCTGCAGACCATTCTTGGAGTAAGCAAGGGGGTGCAGGTGAAACGGGTCTTCTCTGTGGGCTGTGCACATTGTCGCACCCACCCTGATGCCCACTGCCCTCCCTGCCCACCTCTCCTCGCCCCTTTAACCTGTCCAAGGCAGGCTGATCAGCCTTGCCACTCTGGCCACTGATTTGCCCAGATGAAGCAAGCAGGATCTCGTGTCTTATGACGTTGGAGGGTTCTGCAGGAATGTAGAGAGCACCCCCCACTCTGCACGCACAGACGCTCCTCAGCCAGCTTCTGCTTCTCTGAGACGTGCAAATAGTCTCTAAGTGTTTTTACGCATCAGTGCTCCGATAAGGGAAACTTGTACAAAGACTAATTGTTTTTATGCTTCCTTTATAGAACATGAACACATTTGAGTTTTTATTTCTTGTTCTGGAACATTAATGCAAGGCTTGGGAATATCAGCTTTACAGTTTCGTTTTTCTATTCCCAGAATAGGTTTAAAACAGAGAGCAACGGTGACAGTTGTTTTAAAAATACATAGCTGTCTTCTAAGAGAGCTATTAAGTAGAGAGAAAGTCAGTGAGAATGGACATTAAGGGATTATCATGAAGATAGCTTTACGATCATGACTGTCATTGCCGTTGTCAAAGAGGCATTTATTAAATGGTAAATCCTGTTTAGTATTTGCTGCTATAAAGAAAATTACAAAGTCATAGCCTTTGTCCTGGGAAATTTTCAAGCTATGGAGTCAGCCTTGATTTATAAATATTTGAAAAGGGCATAAAGGTAACAAGAACCAAAACAAGAGATTGCCAAAGATTGGGTCAATAGATAAATGGACTTCAGGTATTTATATTACTTATACATCAAAGGTCACAACCAATCTGGGTTGCTATTCTGTTAGTCAGGAAAGGGTGGCTTGTGCTGTGGTAACAAACTCCATACCTAGTAGCTTAACACATGGAGCTTATTTCTCACTGCATACTTCATATTCATCACAGAATGCCAGGGGCTCTGCTTTGTGTCATCACTCTTCAGGGAGCTAGGCTGACGGGCCCTTCACCGTCGGGCATGTTGCTGGTTCCCCTGGAAAAAGGGAGGAAATAAGGGCTATTGTGACTGGCATTGAAATGTTTCTGCCCAGAAGTGACACTTTACTTCCTCATACATTCCGTTAGCTCAGGCAAATCACGTGGTGATGTGTAGCTCCAAGGCAGCAAGAAAGTACAGTCCTCCTTTAGGAGGAAAACCAGAATGTTGATGAACAATGAGAAACTTCTGGTCAAATTTAATAATTACTCTAGCCACAGTAATTGATCAATCAGCCTGTCAAATGATGATAACACTCCTACTTATCAGTAATGGAACACTTCCTATGTACCCGCGTCTTTGTTGAACAATTCACATACATTATTACATCTAATTCTTTACCAGCCTCTCAGGTGGGTTGTATTATTATCTCTGTTTTCCACATGATAAAATTAAAACTGGGAGTCTTTAAGTAACTTGCCTAAGGTTACACAGCTAGTATTTAACAGAGCTGTGATTCAAACCTACTTCCTCCTAATTTGAGAGTCTGAGCATTTCTCCAAGATTCCTATCATGTAAGTGAAGTCTCTTGACTTCCTGTGCATAGTGCTGGAAGGAACAGAGTAAAGTGATTTCTGACCTAGTTACTTAGAATTGCTAAAACATGTCTCTGCTTGGCTAAAAATCACCTCTGGCTTTGTTGGTCTTTGGAACCAAATGGATTATTTTTCTTATTGTAAACTCTTCTCAGCCCTGTTCTGCTTAGCTTCCTGTTTTTATGGTTGGTAAGATAACTTTTCCCTCATATGAGTTCCTTGAGAATTGACTTCCCAGGCACTTTCACGTTTTTCTAGCATCTAGGATTACTAGGGCTTAGAACATCCTGTGATCACCAAGACACTGTTGGGGAAGGCTCGTAGTTGAAGAATTGTTAGAAAACGTAGTCACTTTTTTAAAATTCACTTACAAGCATGTTCCCCCAAATCACTTGTTTTCAGTTCTGTTTTAGTTTTCTCCTATTTGTGAATTAAGTCTCTCCCTTTTGTTTTAGAACATTTTATTCATTATTTTCTTTTCCATTATATCTCCAGTGTCTAGCAAAATGCCTGGCACATATATCTTAAAAATGAAAGGACGAATCAATGAACTGGCGGATTTCATGTTCAGAGTTCAGGTTCTCCTTCAACTGCTCTTCCCTGGTTATCTCCTTCATCAGTGTTTGGACAGATAGCCACTCTGCTCTTAATTATTCCGTTGTTTACTGCCTGTATGATTTTGATAAATCTTGTAACCTGTTCTCTCACCTATAAAGTGGGGATAATGGTGTGCCTACCTCTTAGACTTGTGTAGTGAGTATTAAATAGTTTCATGCTACAAAGAACTTGGAATATTACCTGACACAGAGAAAGTACAATAATGATCTCTTTACCCTTTGTCTTGGGAGTCAAAATTGTCCTTCAGATTTCACTTTTCAGGTGCTTTCTTACACTGCCTTATACCTAAAATTTCATGTCCTTTCTATAGGAATTCATGACAGGGAGTTTAATTGTATTATTGCCATAGAGTTACTCCTTTTAATCCAATCATTTTATAATCTGTTCAGGTTATTTCCCCAGAGAGTGATATTTGTGTAAGACATTCATTCTTTTTGGCTTAAATATTAGTTATTGAGACACGATGGGCTTGATTATTTGGGCTCCATGCATATAGCAACATATTCATTGATTGATTCCTTTATCCATTCAACAAGTATTTATTGAGAATAATTATAGATATGCTTAGAGGCAGAAAAGAATGTTAAAATCTTTTAGACCAAATCTACCCTCGTTTCTACACATTTAATACTAAGCACCTAAAAGCTGCAGTGCCAGAGTTGCCTCACTGAGAACAGGTCAGTGAAGGAGCATTTCATTTTGTTCTCCTTCTTGGGCAATCCCACTCACCGCGGGAAAGACACTCACATGAAATCATGAACTTGTGCTCCTGTATGTTTGCTTTGTACTAATGGGAACATTTTGAATCAAATATGAAGAACACTAATTCATATATAGTCTGAAGAACCTCAGTTTTAAGTCTGTTATGGCTGATGCCAAGTCTGTACGGACCTAGGGAGAGTCCAGAGTACCGTGTTTTGAGGTCTTCAGCCTGGCAGTCTCACGTCAGGGAACTTGAATGGGGTTACAGAAGGATGCCAGAAGACCTCCTGTCTGTTTCCTGTATCAGTTTTCCATGAAAATTACCACAAACTAGTTGGCTTACAACTATATACATATTTTTCCTCTCACAGTTCTGGGGGCCGGAAGTCTAAAGTCAGTGTGCTTCCTGGAGGTCACGCTCCCTCTAGACGCTCTAGGAGGGTCCCCATTCTTGTCTCTTCCAGTGTTTATGGCTGTCAGCGTCCCTGGACTTGTGGCTGCATCACTCCAATCTCTGCCTCCATCTTCTCATGGCCTTCTCTGCTGTGTGTGTCTGCTCCTCTTTGTGTCTAACTTATGATACTTGTGCTTGCATTTAAAACCCACCTGGCCAATACAGGATAAGCTCCTCCACTTAAGATGCCTAACTTAATCACATCTTTTGTTGTATGCAGTAACATTCACTCTTTTGCCATTTAAGGTAATAATCACGTGTTGTGGGGATTAAGACGTGGACATATCCTTTCATGGGGCTGCCATTCAATGCGCCGTACCTGGGTTCAAGTCCTTGTTTGACTAACTATCCAGTTAGGCAAGTTATCACATCTTTCTGAAATTCAGGTTTCTCATCTGTAAGATGAGAATATCAATGCCCGGTTTACAGAGTTTTAATGAGAAACAGAAGAGACAGAATGTATGTGATGTTCCCCAGCTTAGTTCTCAACATAATTAGTTGCCTTAGTTCCAGGTACTCAGAGGGTAGAACAGATTTTAAACTGTTTTACTTTAAAGGAAAAGGGGGCAGAGCGGAGGGGGCGCAGGCGGTGCTGGCTGCGGGCTGCGAGCAGGGGGGCTGGCGGAGCGCCTTGGGGCGCAGTGCGGGGCACTCACGAGCCCGGGGCGAGGTGTCCCACGAACAGACGGCGCCTCTGGGAGCCTTGCCGACCAGCAGCAGGACTACAGAATGGTACCCCTAAATGGAGAGAGGTTACAGGGCTGATCAGAGAGGACGAGAAACAAGGAAGGCTTCTGAAGGAGAGCATCCTCCCATTCTTCCCCCATCTGAATCCCTGTTGCTATGGAGACCACCAATGGGACTGAGACCTCGTATGAGAGCCTGCACGCTGTGTTGAAGGCTCTAAATGCCACTCTTCACAGCAACTTGCTCTGCCGGCCAGGGTCAGACAACCTGACTGAGGAGAGGCGGGCCACAGCCTACCTGGCCGCGATGACAACTCCCACATGTACATTCTCTTCGTCATGTTCCTGTCTGCTGCCACTGTGGGCAGCCTCATCCTGGGATACACCCGCTCCCGCAAAGTGGGTAAGCGCAGTGACCCCTATCATGTATACATCAAGAACCGCGTGTCTGTGCTCTAATGCTAAGAGGCCGGGGATGGCAGAAGATCAAGATTCCTGAGGATTATCTTGTGGGGCCTCCAGAACTCAGCTCTGTGTTACATCAGGCCTCAGTGTGCTAATCTGTAAGATCAACAAGCAGCAGCACTAAGGGAGGTCATCACTGGGGAAGGAGGAGAGGATCTAGCAGACCTAGGCCTTGTGGATGAGGATTTCTTCCAGCAAAAAGATAGACTTTAGAGACAGTAGGAGCCCTTTGAACAAATGCATAAGAGTGGCAGGAATTCCCTGGTGGTCCAGTGGTTAGGACTCCGTGCTCTCACTGCCAAGGCTGGGTTCAAAATCCCTGGTCGGGGAACTGAAATCCCAAAAGCCGTTCAGTGTGGCCAA
>NW_006773166.1:517587-600014 GCF_000442215.2 Lipotes vexillifer | reverse complement strand
TATATATATATATATATATATATATATATATATATATACACACACACACACACACACATATATGTGTGTATATATATATATATATAAAGAGGCAACATATAATGACAAATGAGGTGTTCTAGTGGCAGGAGTGTTGGGGGTTAGGGGCTAGAGGAAGGAAAAGAGGAAGTTGTAGCAGAGGGAAATGAGACAGGAAAATGCGCTGAGGACGCATTTTTTGATGTGTTATCTTCAATGACCATGAGAAGCAGCAGTGATTATCCCATATCACAGACAGGAAATCTAAGTTATGTTACTTATTTATATTTTTTTCACATTTTATGTTTTTCAGCCCATTTAACATTTGTGATTTTACCCCCTGTGAGGGAAGCAGAGCAAGTGCCATTCTGCCCATTTGGGCCAAAGCAGTACCACGACTGGAACCCAGGTTCTCCGGTCACCTTGCCTAGTGCTTTGCAAAACTGTGTGCTACCTAGGAGTGGATCTAGGCCTGAAACTTATATAATTCTGGGGGGCCCTCCTTAAGAAAAAGAATTTTTAAATGTCTTATTTTTGCAAGTATTACAAAAACATATCACCATGTTAATACATTGTTGGGGCCCCTCCTAAGATCTTAAGGAGGAGCCATGCAAGTACAGAGCCCTGACTGTCAAGCCTCATTAGCTCCATGGTCCCTGTGCCCTTCCACCCATGTCCCATTGCCTTTCCCAGCCCCATCTCCAGTCCTGGGGACTTCACTACCTCTAAGGCAGCTTCTAACGTTTTGAGTGAATTCTGTGAGTAATTTTCTGATATCAAGTTGAAATCTGCTTCTAGAAGATTATTATCACACCTAGAAGATTATCATATTAAAAGAGGCAGGTACCTGATTCAGTGGAAAGAGAACCAGCCTAGATTCTACTACCAGTGTGGTGTATAAACTGGCTAACCACTTAAAAAAAAAAAGAAAAAGAAAAAGGTAAGGTTGACTTATATTTGGTCAGTATTTGCTAAAGTTTTATGACTTGGTTGAAAAAATATTATTGAGCAACCACAAAATGGTTTTATATTTAGTTCACCATTATGCATAGAATAGCCAAAAAATGGTTTTATATTCAGATGACCATTATATGTTAGCTATGCCTCATTTAATAATAATTCCCTTCTGTCTGCTTTCTGCTGCTTCCTACCCACTAGCATATTTGATAACATATTACTATGTGATGTCAAATTCTTTAAATAATAATGAGTGATAGTTGGAGTAACAAACCAGTGATGTCTTGCTGTCACAGGCCTGCAGAAAGAAATCTGTTGAAACAATCTTTGGCTGAATGAAACTATAAGGGCAGTATAGAAGTTATCATCCACATTTTACAGAATTCTTATTTGAGTTATGTACTTACAGATTCATATTCCAGGCTCTTTCTTAGTTGAACTGTAATTTCTACATCTAGAAGTAAAAACACTCATCAAAAAAATATGACTAAAATATAATGTCCGAGTTTTGTGGTAATACATGGCATTGATTTTATTGAGTTGTTTGTGATTTGGAATAGCTCTGTCTCTCTGAATTAGGAGACAAGTGAAGAAATTTAGCCAACATTCACAGATAGGTATAGCATAATTAAAGTCAAGGCGTTTTTCAAAATTTAACCTCCTAATGTGTTCCTCTGCAAATTCTTACTTTTAGTCATTTTAATTTCTGCAGTCACACCTTTTCACTATCTTCTGGTCTCATTCTTGCTTCATCCTACTCATACACTTTGGCCCCCTTGGCTTCTGCTCCTTCTTCTTGCTTATGGAAAGAATGTCGACCTTGAATATGCATAATATTTCATTCTGCGAACTATAGTAAAGTTGATGTGACAGTTGGAATAGGCAGGATGCAACATAATGAGCCAGGTGTCTTCCAGCTCTAAAATCCCATGAACTTACATTCTTCTGAATATTAGCTCCTAAATTAAAATCTCACACTCTGTAGCTGAATCCTATCACTATCCTGTCTATCTCCTTTCTCCAATCTAAAGGAAGAATTTTTTATTATTTCATATCTTGGTTTTTTTGGATTACTTTGAGTTATTTAAAAAAAAGTAATGAAGATATTAAGTCCAAATTTTCCAGAAGCGTATGAGCATGTTATGTGTGTGTGTGTGTTTGGGTGTAAGAGACTGAGATTTTTGCTTTTACTCAACCAGCCCTTTAGAGGTCTTCAGAGTTTCCAGGTAAGTTTATTTCTTTAAGACACGACTGCTTTTTTTTTTCATACAGCCATTTCACATCTTCCAAGAAACGACTACAAGGACATCTGCTTCCGTGTTCATACACATCTTATCTGATCATCGTTTCCATTCTTTTCCAACCCCCATTCCAAATCACATCCAAAATGGCAAAATATGACTTTAGACGCCAGTTGTGTCCTCTCTATGAATGTTTCCCGTATTTGAAATGGCTGGGGAATTATCTTGCCTCTACCAATAGTAATTTAGAATGAGAGGGATTGGATAAGGGTCGTTTCCTCCATCTCCTGAGATTTCAAAAGCTCTGTTTTCTTTTATACCTGATCGGACCTACCAGTTGCAAAGCTGTACGATGTAGTGGAGAAGTGCATGCGGTTAATTATGACAATTACAATCAGTTCTTTACAATCTTTGCTGCTGTTATGGGGTTTAAAGACTATAATGTATGTCAAAAGGACAAAATAATGTTTCTGTGTTTTCTGCTTACAGCTGCTTTTATGACTGGGTTTTGCTCATAAACAGGTGGTTATAAGATGCAATCCTTCCATTAGTCCATTTATCTTACCTGTCTTGTACCCTGGGTTCCCTGGTATGTCATTAAACACAAGTGTTGAGATTCCCAACAACTCTGAGGGAATCTCAGGTCCTGGACAGAATCCCTTGAACATGTTACAATGAAAATGAAACCACTTATGGTCAGTGGAAGTAGATAAAATGCATTTAGTTAATTTTCAGAAACTCCCTCGCTGCTCTCAGACCTCTGCGGTCTGCCTTCCTGCCCCCCGCATCATCTCTTCACTGTTTTTTTTTTTTTATCCCTGCTTAATCCCCACTCTCAGCTTTGCCCCAGTGAAATTCTGTGCCCAGTTTCTTCTCACCTTTTTGGTCTCAAGTTCATAGCATGTTGTGAAGAGTATCGCACGTGGAAATGAATTTCTGTGCTGTTGGCACAGTTACTTTATTTCTGATGTTGTTAGTCGAATCCTCACAGTGTGCACGTTGCCACCTCATCCTTGCCGAGGGCAGCTAGGAAAGAGGTAAGACAAACTTTTTCCCTCAGCACACCTTCCTTCTCTGCGACGCTCACCTCTGCCTGAGAGGTAGGTATGAAGAGGTAGAGTTTCATGGCGAATGAAACTCTCTGAGCCTTTTCCCCCTTGAGTGTACCTTGCTTAAATAGCGTGTTTCCAGTTAATGACCATCTGGTAAAGCTGACAGCCTCAAGTCCTCCTAATTCTTAACTGTCTGAAAAAAATGTGCCCAACCTGCCATGGCTTATGACTGAATTATATAAACCATGAAGCACAATAAAGTCATTAACTTT
Source organism: Lipotes vexillifer (assembly GCF_000442215.2). Lineage (NCBI taxonomy): Eukaryota > Metazoa > Chordata > Mammalia > Artiodactyla > Lipotidae > Lipotes > Lipotes vexillifer. Next base: position 596,474 of record NW_006773166.1, on the reverse strand, counting down.
CAACATGTCAAATTTGACTTGCATCCTGCCCAGAATTTGATGGCCTTTCCCCAACACTTAAGAGAGCAGGCCTGTGTACTGTTCAAAAAGCACTTTGTCACTTCTCAGAGAACCATTAGCTTTGTGTGGCTGTCTGGACGTGCACGTCAGCAGGTCTGGAAGAAGAGGAATGTCTAGTGAAGAAAGAGCATATGGAGAAGCAGGTGTGAGGTCCACTAGGGAGAGGCAAAGCATCTCTTCCCAGGAAAAGGGAAGAGAAGAAATATTCTACATTTGGGTACTGCACGTTTATCCTGAAAATAACGGTTCACTTTGCAGTGGGGAAACTTTGGATGAAAGTGTGTGCTTTACAATTCTGATTACCCTTCCCCCTTTGTTCCCCACTATCAAAAGTAATCATATTCTATAAATGTCAGTGGAATGTGGTTAGAGTGAAGCTACATTTTTGGAGAACCAGGTGTCAGCTCTGTCAGATTTCTATGAATAGGTACATTTATATACGCTTTTTCAAAGAAAGAAAGGCCACTCACCACCCTGCTTGTAAAACTGTCAGGGATTTAGGAAAGAACTATGGTAGGCTGTCTTCACGTGGGAAAGGAAATCTGGTTCTCAAGATATTTGGGGCACTGCAGTGAATAAGGGATATTAATAGAGTTCCACCCCCAGCCTCTCTGGCTAAGAACTGATCTGCCTGGAATTTAAGGAGGAGAGACATCTAAAGGCTTGTCCAGTGCTCAGCCCTACTGCCGTATGAAGGTGTCCTACTGAATGTGGAGGGGAAGGTGTGGGCTTTGGGATGTATTACTGGTGTACTATCCCCCCCATTCCCATCCCTTCTTGTCCCTGGATGCCCATCTGTTTAGTGAACATACTTAAGACGGGATGGTGTTCGAGGATCCTCTCCTTTCTAGAGACTGGGATAATGTGGGGTTCTTTGTATTATGGCATGGGTGGTTGGATGAAGCCGCGTCATCAAAGCTTTTTTGCAAAGTAGATTTTCAGATTTCTGAAGGCTCTGGGTCAGGGGCTGGATAGCCTTGAAAAGAAAGGAAAGCGCGCCCTCTGGTGGTCAGCCTGCAGAAATGCATCAGCTAACCCCCTGAGATAAGTTTCAGGCCCTGCTATCAAGTAGAGAAAATGTCAACATTAGTTGGGTGAGTTTCAGAATGATTTATTTATCCCAGACTAGAAATGAGGTTATTGATGAATCTGTCACCCCAAAGCATTTTCAAAGGAAATAAGACAGAAGCGTCCTTAAGGTATTCAGAGTCGTATTCTGAAATTGTTCAGCCTGTTTGTTAACCTACTGCTATGGGGCCAGTGGGGCGCTAATAAAAACTCAAGCTATCAGTTACCTTGTAGGTGAGATTACAGTCAAACTGAGAACCCAGGTATTAAGAATAATTATTTAGAAAGAGTGAGTAAGCCGTTTGTTTCTGTTGGCAGAAGAATTGTCGAATTGAGTAGCTGGGAGGAGTCCCTGCAGGTGATGAAGTTAAGCCAGGCCCTGAAGGGTGCGTAAGATTAGAATAAATGAGGGAGATGGAGGTGAACATTCTCATTATAGGGGCCGAGGGAGCTGGAATGGGTTTGTTTTTTTTTTTTTTTTTCTTGCGTTATGCGGGCCTCTCACTGTTGTGGCCTCTCCCATTTGCGGAGCACAGGCTCCGGACGCGCAGGCTCAGCGGCCATGGCTCACGGGCCCAGCCGCTCCGCGGCATGTGGGATCCTCCCGAAACGGGGCACGAACCCGCGTCTCCTGCATCGGCAGGCGGACTCTCAAGCACTGCGCCACCAGGGAAGCCCAATGGGTTTGTTTTTGAAGTCAGTAGCAAGCAAGAGTGGAGAGTTAGCGGTAAATAATGAGACACAGAGAACACTTGCAAATAAAAAATGAATTAGGTAAATATTTAAAGTGGTTTAATAAATTGAATCAAGGGGGCATTTTCAGTACTCATTATGAAGATAGAGACAGTATAGCCTCGGGACTTAAGGGGTGGGTCTAGGTTCATATCCTAGGTCTGACACTTATGTGAGTCCTTAGGCAAGCGACTTAGCCTGCCTGTCCCCATTTCCCTCCATCTGTTAAACTGGGATGGAAATAGAATATATATTTTAGACTCAGAGATACACAAACGCTGTTTAGATATAAGATGTAAAAGTTGAGTACAAGGCAAGCCTGCGTTGTCCCAGAGCTGCCTCTCCTTCCGGTGGTGGGTTTCCAGCTGCTGGGTGGGCACAGGCAGAAGCTGAAGGACCCCTTGACAGAGGCATCATGGAGATTTATGGATCAGATGGGTAACTGGACCGGGTGGCACCCAGGGGCCCTCCAACCTAGAGACTTGGTGATTCTAGAAAGTCCACGATGACCCACAGAAACCTTACCGAGATGAGCAGATAGTAACGACCATGTTTAAATTTGGTTCAAGATGTTCTGTTCTATGTAAAAAATACCATCACTTTAACTGATGCAGCCTATAATTGAAACAGCTACCTCAAGCTGTTCCTCTCCAGCTCATCAAGGGAAGGAGTGGGATAGGGGGGTGGGAGTGGGGGGAGAAAGGCGGAGGGTCTGGAGCCAATATGTCAGCTCGTCAAAGTGGCTGTAAGAAAACTGAACAAAGATCCCATCCTGAGTGTGAAAGGGGGCGGAGACTTCGGGGAACAGGAGGCTTTAAGTGGAATTCACTGCCTTCTAATTATTTGAGAAGCGAAGGGTGGGGAAGACATGTTGACAGCAGAGGTTTCAGGGGGAACAGGCTCAGTGATGCCGTGTACCATAGCACCGCACCATTTTATGTACTGCGTGTGGAGATGGGAGGTAGAACGTGGAGTTCAGAAAGGTTTAAAAGGCAAAATGTAATCACTTCCCTTTAATTAACTCAAACAGTGCATGGCAGGTTATGGTAACATGCCTGTAGCTGAGACAGAGGTTGGCAGGCCACCGCTGAGACTTTACAGAGAGAGGGTGCCTGGGATGCCAGAACAGGAAGGGCCTAGAAACCCTGTAGAATAATATTATAGATGAGAGAACACCACACAGATTGCAGAACCCACCCAAGGTAATGTGGTGTCACCAAATCTAGGGTAACACGTCAGGTCTTTACCTGTTCAGTATTCTCTCCAGGACACTGTATGATGGAGTCTGTAGTGACTTCACATTAGCCCCAGATGGTCAAACTGACCATAGTACATTTGTATACAGGTTAAGATTTGGTGCATTCTTTTAACAAAAGCTTGAAAGAAGAAAGGTAAAAATGAAGAAGGAAACGACCTGTATTTCAATCAAGCTTTTCTTTTAAAGTTGCCTTAGAATATTATTAATAATTCCAATGGCTGTTTCCATGCAGCTGTTTTAATTAAAGTGTTATCTTTTTTGTAAATGAAGTGATGGAAACTTCTGCCTAGAGCCCTGTAGGAGGCTGAGTAGGGAAGCGTCAGAATTGCAGGCAGAGCAGGTACTCTGTAATTTAGATCACGTGACTGCAATACCACCACCGCTGTGCAGAATCTGCTAAAATTGCAGCTTCAGATTTTTCAGGGGTGAATATACATCTTTTATAAAAAAGGAGGCTATGCATTAAAGTTATAAAGTCACATAAAATATTACAGGAAAGATGAGAAAGTAAACTATTTTTCTCTTGTTTTACTTATTTCAAGGAAAAGAGTTTTATGAACAATTTCCAGAAAAGTTTTAAATGGTTGTAGGTTTTATTTTGCTTTACAATCTGGCCATTCTTCAAGGTTTTATATGTATTCTCTTTTTGAGCTGAGACATACAGAACTAGACAGATAGCCTTTTAAAAAACCTTTCATTTCCCTGATGATTGGGAGAAATAGCAAGTAGAAAATCCTCTGGAAATTGTTGGAGATTGGGACAGTGCAGTAACTGGTACCCCCTACTGAGTTCATTATCAACCGAGGTGAACACAGGAGTTAGATAGGTGAAGATTAAAATATGTCTTCCATTCGGTGGTATACTGGCAGGTGGCTAACACTTGTGGGGGAGGGGCTGGGTTTTAGTGTCTATAGATTTCTGTGGTGTAAGTACTGCCACTTTGGTCAGGTTCAAGCTACCAATGTGATGCCACTGAATTTGGAACTGGGCAGAGATCCACACACTTGGCTCTTGCAAGCCAGTACAAACAGTCTTTGTACACCAGTGCTTGAGTCCATTACCATAAAGGCTGTGTTATAGAGTGATGCTCAGGTCTCATAGCTAAGCAGTCTTGTTAATACTACTCTTCAGAATTGGGCAGACTTAAACCACAGTTCCTTCTTTGGGGGCCTGCCAGGAGTGTTGCATGTGTGGGACATCTCTCCAAATGGAAGGAAACAATGAAAATGGGGAACAAATGTTACCCGTAGCAGAATCAAAATTCAGAATGATTCTTTTTTTTTAATAAATTTATTTATATATTTTATTTTATTTATTTTGGCTATGTTGGGTCTTTGTTGCTGCACACGGGCTTTCTCTAGTTGTGGCGAGCGGGAGCTACCCTTTGTTGCAGTGCACGGGCTTCTCAGTGCGGCGGCTTCTCTTGTTGCGGAACATGGGCTCTAGGCCTGCGGGCTTCAGTAGTTGTGGCATGTGGGATCAGTACTTGTGGGTTGCGGGCTCTAGAGCACAGGCTCAGTAGTTGTGGCGCACGGGCTTAGTTGCTCCGCAGCATGTGAGATCTTTCTGGACCAGGGCTCGAACCCGTGTCCCCTGCACTGGCAGGCTGATTCTTAACCACTGCGCCACTGGGGAAGCCCAGAATGATTCTTAGAAGACCTTTACAGCGCTAGTGTTAACAAGGAGGTTGGAGGCGGAACTTTAAGTCTCTATCATTTTGGTGAATAGCTATTCACAGCAAAACCATCTTTGATGCCGGGCAGTGGCAAGAATTTTGGTTATCAGAAAATGGAATTTCTGGGTGGCATTTAAAAATAGATACAGTAGTATACCATAATGCTTTTCTTTATTTTGTAGGAAGATACAGAAGAATAGATTCCTGTTTAGTACCTTGAAATTAAATTATTTTGCCGGCTGGGTGCGACTGAAAGAAGCAGGGCAGACATAAGAACTTAAACAGCTTCATTGCCTCAGAGCAGATGATGGACTATTTTAGTGAATATGTGAAATGGTATCTGGCAAAAGCAGAGCCCTTGGTCATCTCAGTTCCTTCTAGCTGATGTGCAAGAGTCCCTGCATCCAGATTTATACCTCTTTGCTTACACATCCATGATTGTTAATATGCCTGTACTCTGAGAAAGTAAGCCTGAGGTTGACTGCATGAGTCTGTTTCTTCCTGGTACAGGATAGTTTATCCTCGTTGCTATTGTATTGTTACTTAACGTGTGATGGTTTTATAATTAACAATGATTATAAGTTAGCTTACTATTATAACAGCTTGGGCCTAAGTAGTCTAATAATTGATAGGTTACTTTTGGGTGTAAAAATTCTGGTTATAAGTCAGGTGTCTGAAAGCACTTTTGTTGCTGTCATCATGCTAGAAGAGAAATAGCTCTGTAAGAACCTACCTTCTCATTCTGTTGCCTATGACATTGTATAGACATGGATCTCATGTTCATATGTGTCTACATTTGCTCCCCTTTGTCATAATGTGTGACCAGGGTCCTGACTCTGCCATTTAACAGACAAATTAGCTGATCCATCCTAACCCAAGCTTTCTCAGATATAAAATGGGAATGATAACAGACCTACCTCACAGGGCCTAGTGTATGTAACACATTTTGTACAGGGCCAGTTGTCGACAAATGTTGGTAATTATGGCATTCATTATTTTAAAAATATATAATATTGTAAAACACGTATAACTTTACATTTAATGCACAGCTACTATTAGTCCATGTTTGAGGACTGACTCTCAAACTGGCAGTACTTACGTTTTCCAAGGAAAGTCCTACTAATGAACCAAAAGCCATTAATAGTTCCAGTCCGTAGCTTCTCAGGTTCACATCTGTCTCTCTCCTTTGTCACTCCCCTGCCTTCTACCCTTCCCTAGTACCCAAGGTCCTCATTTATTCCCCATTCTTTCCCATGTAAAAGTCTTATCTAGGAAAATGATATAATAAATTATTACATAACAAAGAATACATTATTAATAATTCAAGGCATTGCAGCAGAGATATAGTCTAAGAGTGTAATTTCAGCATTGAGGTCTGGGTGAGAGAGGTATTTATTTGGCAGTGGGTTCCTTTTGATGCCTCTGAAATTACAGTCATATTGGTAACTATCTACTCTGCAATCCATATGGCAGTCTTTAATTATACCTGTTGGAATAATCCACTTAGCCAAGGTCAAGCATCCTCTGATTACATGTTCTGTTGCTATTTCCTAGTTGTTATATATCCTTGGAAGCTGTCAGCAGCCAAGTTTGGTCTTTCTAACTTTTAGTGGCGCTCATCCTGTCCCGAGTTTCCCCAACACATGTTTCATCCTTGTCAAACACGCTTTGTTTCAACTGACTTAGTCATCATTCTGTGGACCTTACCTTGTGTGCTAGCGGCCACATTCCACTATAGGTAGTCTCTACAAGTGATTTCAGCTCCCTCTCCTAGCTTTGCTTTTTCTTCATTTCACAAAATTCTACGCAGCGTGTCAATCAGCAAAAACATCTGCTCTCTTCCTCCGGAGACTGGGCCACATTTCAATGGGAGGTGAATTCAGTCCATTTCAATCTAACAGTTATGTTTGGAATGCCAGCAATGAATAAATTAAATTAACATTTTTTGAGCACCTATAGCGTTATAGTCTTAGAGTCTTTTGCTTAATTATTTGATTATATACATTAGCTCATTTAATCCTCTCAACAGTCCTGTGAGATGTGCAATCTAAGAAGATGAGGTCTTTTCAGATGAGGTCATTGAGACTTGTAGAAGTTAAAATATTCTGTTCAAGATATGTGGAATCTAGAAAAATTGTACAGATGAACTGTTTTGCAAGGCAGAAATAGAGGCACAGATGTAGAGAACAAACGTACGGACACCAAGGGGGGGAAGAAGAGGGTGGGATGACTTGGGATATTGGGATTGACATATGCACACTAATATGTATAAAATAGATAACTAATGAGAACCTGCTGTATAGCACAGGGAACTCCACTTTGCTGTACAGTATAAACTAACACAACATTGTAAAACAACAATACCCCAATTAAAAAAAAAAAAAAAAGATTTACAACTAGTCAGTGGCAGAGCCAAGAATTAAACTGAAAGTTTCCTGGCTTCAAATTTATTGCTTTTCTTCAAAACTAGGTTTTTACTATGCACTAGGTTAGATTGAATGAAAACTATAAAAGAAGTACAGATGTGTAACGACAGTCCCTGTGTTCACATAGTTTATAGTTTCTTAGGTTAGAATGATCTTTATGTTTCCCTACCAGACGATTTAGGGTTCTGTGGAGACAGATGTTTATGAGATTATTATTTTGGTAAAGATAAGTGGAACAAACAAGACAAAAACCTACCTGCTGGAAGTTATCTTTCAAAGATTTGTTAATCTCTTCTGGTAAAACTATAATGAGTTATAGGAAAGCATTGGGAGGAAATTTTTCAGCTTTACTTTTAGAGTAAAAAAAAAAAAAAAAAATCATCCCAAAGCATAGTGGGTGCGTCATACCTGTGCTTTCCTGAATATGTCTGTGAACCAGCATTTACTGCTAGAAATTGAAATCATGAAAAGAAACAGTTTTAGCACAGGAAAACAAAGCCAGTTTTCTACCAAATTCTAAGATCCCAGAGACAATGAATGCTGCTGTCAAAAATCATTTGAATGCAGTGTATCAGGAAGTGTTTTTCAAATTTAGCAGCAATATAGGTTTTAGTCTGGGGTATTGCTGTACTGGAGATTCATTCACTTTTATGTATCTTCCTAGAATACACAGATATCTCTTGTAGCCCTCCCAAGGAGAGCTTGTTATTGAAATGCCACAGGACTTTATAGTCACAGTATTTTGTCTCTCATCTTTCTATGGACTAGGTCCAAAGATTGTCCTATGAAAAGGGAAGAGCCCAGAGATGGTATTTCTAGTCATGATTCAGTAGTAAGTAGCTGTATGACCTTGGTCAGGCCTCATCTCCCCGAGTCTTATTTGCTTTTTTGGTACAATGAGAGGATCAGAGTATTTGAACCCAATGTCTGTTCTTAGTTCCACCTAGTTCCACCCGTGTTGCTGTGCACAGCCCTAATCCGTGGCTTATGACTGTTCCATAAAACTTTCCAACCACATTGTACCTACACACCTTCCCTAGGTGATTTTTTTTAGGTTTTTCACAGTTGCAGAATAATGTTTCCCATGTGGAAAGCTGGATTACATACCATTTTGGTTCAGCATGTTTTTCCTTATGCTGGTAACAAAACTGAAGACATGAAAAAACATAGATTTCTTTTCCTTATGACGTCCACCTCTCAAGAATTTAGAGGATATATCCAAAGTATAGCTCTTCTAAAATTACTAACCATTTTTTGTTGTTGTTGTTGTTGTTTTGTCTTTTGTTTTTTGTTTTTGCGGTACGCGGGCCTCTCACTGTTGTGGCCTCTCCCGTTGCAGAGCACAGGCTCCGGATGTGCAGGCTCAGCGGCCATGGCTCACGGGCCCAGCCGCACGCTCCGCGGCCTGTGGGATCTTCCCGGACTGGGGCACGAACCCGTGTCCCCTGCAGACTCTCAACCACTGCGCCACCAGGGAAGCCCAAGAACCATTTTTGAAGTAACTATAAGTAGCTATCCATCAATTAATCTGAATCCTTCTTGAATCTCTAGTGAATTTATGATGCGTATTTTGAGTACTTCGAAACCTGGAATATCAGTTATTTTATAAACCCTTTTTCAGTCAACAGCAAAGTAAGATTATTGATGCCTATTTACTCCTTGTTGTATCGCTTTAACCATCTTGAAAGCTGTCTCCTCTGAAGCTTTTCCAGAGGATGAAGTTCAATGCAGTAACAAGATGGCAGGTGTATCTGTAGACTTTTAAGGCCCCTCTTCCGATAGTCAGTCTGCCCTGTAGCGTGTCTTATGGATTAATATTATCTCTGAAGGTGATACTCAACTCTCCTTGTGCTGTACATGTTTCTTTTTCAGACCCATGGCTACATATGCTATTGAATAAAAAATGTTTTCATGTTATACATTAAGTATGAAATTGTTTATGTAAGACTTGTGCTCCTACATAGGATTATGGTAACTGTGAATTGCTTTTCTTTTTTTTTCAGAGGGACGGGCTAGGCATATTTGCTGTCTTTGCCAAACCTTTTCTCAATTTGTAGACTTCTGAATATGTAGATTCCGCCTCTTTTTTAACATTCACATTATAAAATGAACAAAGTTAGGATGAGCCAAAAAAAAAAGAAAAAAGAAAAAAAAAAAGCCCTGCATATAGCAATGCTGAAGGAAATTATTCAGGCAGTTTTAGGGCTAAAACTCACAGTCCTTAGACGCATGGAAGCTGTAGAGCCTTGAATGAGGCTCTACAAAGATTGGAAGTTTTAGAAATTTGACTTGTTCATACTTTGTAATTCCTTAAAGGAAATCCAAGCTCTCTGAAATTAGAAAGGTGAAATTAACAACTCACTGAGTCTGTGTGTGTCTCTATGGTTCACATCTACAGATAAGTGCCTACTCTGCAAAACATCTTGGGGGATATAGGCGTTCGCTAAAATAATTCAGGCATTATGAGGAGAGAAGGGAATAATAATTTAGATTGTTGGGACAGGGCAGTCAGGTGGATATGAATGGGGAAGCACTTTTCCCAGCAGAGATATTGTCTTAAGATCCCCAAAGAGGAAGATTCCATGTGTGCATGGGAAGAGTGACTGCAACTTGAGATGCATTATAGATGGTGGGGTGGGGAAGAAACAAGGGACATTCCAATGTATATTAGGTAGAAACTGCAGAACGGTAGGTGGAGGGTGGAAGGGGGAAAGTATAGTGGAGGTTATTGAATGCCGAGACAAGGAGAAGCAACCTCTTAGGTAATACGCTTACCCAAGATTCTGAATTAGTTTCTCCTACTCAGCCTTTTTTTTGGATGGTGTGGGCTTCTGGGGATGGGAGGTGGAATGTTGTGAAAAGAAGGTAAGCTTATGAAGGAAGGTTCCAGAAAACTAGCTTGCTAGTGGATTCCTCTGGTGGTAGAGAGTGTTTATACCGTGTGTCAGCCTTCCTCTCCATATGAGGTACATAGGGAATTCGTCTGCACAAAGCACCTGACGGGCCAGTAGTGCCGGGAAAGCCTGTGCGAAGTAATGGAAGAGCAGATGTCACTGACAGGGTGACCTCTGACTGTGGCCGTCTCGGGGATTTTAACTTCAGAGACAGTCTTCAACTTGCCATGTGGACCTGTTCTGACACTGGAGGATTTCCCTTGGTTGGGAGAGAAAATGGGGAGGTGGCTTTTTGTTTGTCTGTTTCTGGGGGATTGGTAGGGAGCAGGTGAGGGGTAGGTGGTAGGGAATGTGTATGTGTAGATTTTTAGCCTCCAGCAGAGCAATTGAGTTCCTCCTCACCTGAAAAGAGAGGCAGGGATGAAGGCTGTCCAGGGAGTAGGGGTCTCGGTGTTGCCCTTTATTTGGACACTTACAATCTTGAGACCAACAGGATTTACGTGAAGCTAATTAACAAAGGGTACAGTCAACTTCATTTGGGGTTTATCAATTCCTCAACTACTTGGGAATTCTACTCTTTCTCACCCTGACATTGGATCTTTGTATTTCAGATCTGGTTTTATGAACATTTAAGTTCTTGATTGAGTCAGGTCTTTGGAGGCCGTTTTTTGTTAACTTCTGATTGAGCCTTTATTCCCCTCCTCGTGGCTCCTCAACCAGCACATCTGAAGTGTTTGTTCCCCGGGGAAAGTTAAAGTCAAACATGTGAGCTCATTTTCTCCCTATTAAGTCAAGTCTTCAGAGTATGCAGTTCCAGGTATTCAGTGTTTCATGCCTTTGGTGCTCTTTTAGAAATCTATGTATTTTTGTACATTTTCTGTAGGCGTAGATGATCCGTAGGATCAAATCTGGCTTTTATGTAAGTCTGGAATAAAGAGTAAGAAAACCCAAAGCCAACAATAATGGTAAGCCATCTCTTTTCTCCCATCCACAATGTGGCTCTTTAACTTTTCTGTTCTGATGAAGCATGGGGAGCTCACAGTTTACCTACATCTACCTGATATGAGCCCCACGTGGTTGAGCTTTCGTAGCCAGGTTGAGATGATGACAGAAAGAACTCCCCAGGCCTCCCCCTACACTTTATATACTTCACTGTTTACCACGTTGTTATTTGCTGATACAGTTGTTAGCATTTAGCCCTCAGCGAAATCATAAGCTTATTTAGGGACTGTGATTTTGCCATACGTGTGTCATCTCCCAAAGTACAAGGATAGCTTAAGAGCCCAAATGTCCAATTAATACCTGTTTACCATTGTATTGTCTTGACAAGGAATATAGAATGCCTTCCTTTTATTCATACTTCGATCTGTAAAGGGCATGGAAGGAGTGAAAAGACACAGGGTCACTTCAGGCATGTTTCCTTCCCTCTCTCTTGGTCCCCTCCCATCATCACTTCAATCACCCATTTCTCGCCTTTCCTCTAAGGATCTTGGTTCTCTGAGAAGCAGGGACTACTGAAGATCATATACTAATATTATGATCCTAAAACTCAGAACTTTGTGGCAGGGAAAAAAATGTGTGTGCTTAATTCCTTTCTCTTTGACGGTCTGACCCAATTGGATGCTCAGGAGTACTATGCTATTACTAGCCATTAGTACAATAGTACTATGCTATTACTAGATGAAAATCTCAAGGCTGAAATAATATTATTAGCAAAGCATTTAACATTTAATTAAATGTTTTATGTATAAAGTGCTTTATGTGTAAATGTTTTATATGCAGAGTATTATGCTGAGTGTTTTATGTGCACTGTCACATTTAATTCTCATTACAACTATGTGTTAGCTCTTTTGCAGGTATTATTATCATCCCCCATTATATAAATGAGGAATGAGGCTTAAAGAGATCAAATAACATGCCCAGTGTCCCCTAGCTCTTAAATGGTGAACTCAGGATTCAGAGTCATGCTTAACTTCTACCCTAAACCACCTTTGTCTTCTATGACCCTTAACCCAAGAAAAATCAGTCTTTTATGTACTAAGTGCCATAGATTTGATAGTTGAGACAAACAAGATATTTTTCTAATCACACTCTTGCAGTCCCCCGTTGGAATAAATTTTAGAGGTTGGAGCTTCTGTCCACCAACCGCACAGTAATCTCTTAGAATTGTCATTTTGGGTCATGACAATTATGATGCATGTCTTTTCATAAAAGAAGTGGAACTGGGGGAGAACTTTACCACCATTAGCATTTTCTGCATTGGTGATGTGAAGGGCATTGTTCTAGGTGATCGTTATATATGTGTGTCGTGTATATTATCAGATGTTGTCTTATCAGTAGTTCCTACTTATTTGCATAAAACTCCCCACAAAGCTAAAGCAGGATTGAGAGTTATATTAACTGTAATTGTAGAATAGAATCACAACAGAAAATACAAGTTATTTTGTGTGGAGTATTACAAGTTATTTTACAAGTTATATGGAATCACAGAAGTACAGGCTTCATTATTATGAAAATTAATTTTTGCAAGCCAAATAGAAGATTTATGCCAGGAATTTTAGTATCTTTACATACTTTTTTCTATTTATTGTGTGTGTATATATATATATATATATATATTAGTAAACACTGATATGTATTTAAACATTAGAATTTTTGGTCTTAACTCAATGAAGCTTTAAAAGAGTTTTTTTTTTTTTTGAATCATGCTGAATATTCTTGAGAACAGACTTCATGCTTTCTTAAAATTTGCTGTGAGTTGCTTTGATAACATTAACTTGGGTATCAGATAATACAAACTCAGGAAACAGACGCATGACTTACCAGCTCATTTCTCAGAGCCTTGTCACATGCACCCTTCTTATATCACGTGTATATTGTAAGTAGAAGTGCATGATCCTGTATTGTCACAGAAAAACAGTCTGAATGTTCATTGCCTAAAGGAATCCTCTGTGTGTGTGTGTGTGTGTGTGTGTGTGTGTGTGTGTGTGTGTGTAGTCTTTGATAACTACTCTGAATTTAATTCTGTTGTAACCATGCTCTTATAACCTGACATCAGTAAAACCAAGTATAAAGTTATCCCCATGAGTAACCAGTGTCTCACTCAGATTTTCTGTTAATTCAACTAGCTTCCCATCTTCTTATTTCTTCTAGATACTAGACTTGCTTTTCAATCTATAAAGCCAGTATAGGGCAGCTTTACTTATTCATTTATTTAACAAATATTTTTTGATAGGCACAGGTCTAGTCATTGAAGATGCAACTGTGAACAAGACAGATAAGTTGAGTTTGCATTCTAGCTGAAACAATAAACAAGTTAAAGTCTCTAAATAAGGTAGTTTAAGAGAGTGATGAATGTCGAGAGAAAAATAAATCAGAGCAATGTGGTACTGGGATGGAGTGGGCATCCTATTTTATATTGGCTATTTAGGGAGGCCTCTCTAGTTGGTGACCTTGAACTTAGACCCAGATAAGAAGACGCCGTCAGGCATGAGAATATCTATAACAAGATTGTTCAAAGCCAAGGGCACACACATCAAGAGTACACACAGTAAGGTATGAACAAGTTTGGCACATTTGAAGAAGAGATTGACCAGAGAAGTTTAGAGAGCAGATATTTGCAGATAAAGATTTGTTAGTGTTGATAGTTGTGTAAACGTTCACATAGTTTTAGGAGAGAAGTGACTTTAGCTTAAGGTAAGTAAAATGTTCTGTGCCAGCAATATGTCCCTAGGGGATTCTTTATGATTTTAGAAGTTGGACTAATGTCTAGTTTGATCAACAGACATACCAGTTAACTTTTGTCATATGGTTTATTTGATTACATCTCTAATCTGTGTTTATATAATGTGCCTTTATAATTTACTGGTTATATAGAATGGCCACCTGTTCATTACTTCATTCAACAACCATTTACCAAGGTCCTACTATACGGCAAATTGAGTCTTTAGTTCTGGGTATACAAACATGAATAAGACCCTGCAGTTACGGAAATAAATACAGAAATAGGATCCTAAGTATATTTACTGGGAAATACATTTTCTCAATTTTAAAGATATGAAAAATAGTAAAAGGAACTTCAGAAGAGAGTGGAATTGATCAATAAAGGTGATAACAGCTGATGTGTAGAAGGTTAAAAAATACTTTGGCGGTCTAAAAAATCTTTTGACGTGTACTTATACAACTGGATTAAGGCTTTCTATGATCTCTGTTATCGTGGAGTCCTTTATAAATTTAAATTAATATCACTACTAATGCATCTCTCTGGATAATAGTGCACTTGTGATTTGCAAACAGGGCCACAGACCTCAGCTAAACTCCTGCTCAACATACAGGATGATGAAGCCCTTTACTTGGCTCTCCAGCTCTGTTAAAACCATGGGCATCCCCATGGGTCTCCAGGTCAGGCAGGATGACAACATCTTTTAGTCTGACAAGGAAATTAACAGGTTTTCTGAATTTATATGAACTAATCCTGGTTTAAAATGTGTACTTATTTTAACCTCTTATTCTGAGGTTCGCAGTTTGGAAGTCTACACTTAAAATGTTAACTGCCCAGCCCCCAATGAGCTATCCAAGGTGCTGAACATGTACTGGAGAGTCAGCACCCTTAGTCTTTGTGCTTGAACTACTCTTTCCTGCCTTTGCCTATCCAGGTTACCTGCCCTGATTACTCTTTAATTGATCTTAGCAACCATGTCCTGGCTCCTGCTTGTTTCACGTTCTAACCTACTGCATTTTTCAACTTGTGTTTAAGCAGATACCAATTAAATTTTGCACCTGGAGCCTCCCACACAAGTATCTTAGCTCACAGTTCTATTTGCTGAAAGAATGTGATCATTGATTTTACCTTCAACTATAAAGTGATTTAAAATTTTTATTTAAGTCCATAAAAAATAGAAGCTCTAAAAGTAGCCTTGAAATCATTAATTCATCTAATAATCCATAAAATTAATTGAAAATAGAAGCATGATGTATCTTTTCCTTCTTTCTTCTTCCCCTTCCCCCATCCATCCTCCACTATTGGTTCATCTCCCTTTCTTTTTCCTCCTCCTCTTCCTCCCTCTCCTTCTCTCTCCTCCTTCTCTTTCTCCTTTTACTCTTCTTGTCATTATCATCATCATTATAAATATAATAAGTAAGGGTAGTTTAACTGGTGAAATATTTATATAAAATGTAGCGTTTTGCTAAAAAGTGGGTTATAAAACAATTTTACGACAATTTAGGCTTAATAGTTTAAAAATAGAATATATATAAACATAAGTAGTTTCCTGTGAATATTTTACCTTTGAACTTAGTAATTTAATTATTCTCCTTAAAGCAAATGGAGACCAGTCCTTACTAGATACCTCTAACTTCTTTTAGGAAGGATCTCTTCCTTGCTAACTGGACAACTCAAAACACATTTAGTTAGAGAGCTGGGGTTAGTGTTGTCAGTCAACGATTAGGACAAGGGTTTTACACTGTGTCCCACCTAAACATCATTCTATGATTTTGCCCATTGTAATTTAAGAAGAATGGAATGACTAGGCTGGTTAAGAATCTAAGCATTTTGATCAAGCAGTCTAGATTATTATTTTAGATCTAAAATTTCTTAGCCATATGATCTTGGGTAAATATCCAACTTACAAATCTATGTTTTTTCACCTGTAAACTGGACCTGATAAAACATCCTCACACTGAAGATTGCTATTAGGAGTATATGAGATAATATATACTTAAAAGTTTAGTGCAGAAACTGACATCTAGTAAACATTCCCTAAAAGTGAATTATCATTGTCATCACTATCGTAAGTTATTAACCTTAACCTTTTTGTGCTTTGCCTGACCTTAAACTATATGGAATATTAAAAGTACCCTATTCACTCTGGGTATTTGACATTTGCTGAGAGTAAGTTGGCGATAGTATCATACATGGCACCCAGTTAATGTCTCAACTTGAACTACTGTGAGCTATGAGGAAGGACAGGGAAGGCAGTGGTTACCCATTCATGAACAACCATTCTTACCTCACAATCAATCAGTTGATTACAATTGATCTGTTGCCCATGCAATCATAGTGACATTTAGAATATATTACATTACCATTTCTCTTAACATGGTGGTTAAAATTCAGTAGGCAGATAATGTAATATTGACATAATGAGTAAAATAATGATTGATAGGGAAGTTGCAAAAGTAAGAAGGTTCAATGTGTTTGAAAGTCACAGAACTTTGAAAAGTGCAAGCGGTAAGGAATACTGATGAATAAAATGTGACAACTTGACACTTGCTATGAATATAGAAATGAACCAAGGAATCTATTAAACTAGTCATTCTTAAAGAGTACAGCCTACAGAAGTGTAAGTATAGCTAATAAAAGTACCTTTTAAATTTAAATATCTATCAAAGCTTCCAGAGGAAAAAAACTAGATTTATACTTCATGGCTTGCTCAAAATCATTGTCTTTCCTAGCATCATCTACAGTAAAGTAGGTCTAGTTTAAAATATATTAAAGGGGATACTTCTAAAATTAGGTTCTTTTGGAATTAAACAAAAGGGACTATGTTTTTCCAGGGACTGCTGTAGATGTCACTTTTTTAACAAGACAGATAAGGCAGTCAATATATAGAGGTTTTATTTTATGGCCAAAACTAACATTCATTCAATCAGTGAGAGATGTCAATTAGAACAGCACAACTTAGGCCCTGGGGAAATTGCAGAGCCCCTAACCAGAACATGAGCATTACATTATCAGATAGGTTACAGTTGTTGCTTCCATAATGACCCTTGCTCTTTAATGCAGTGTCAGAATCCGGGGAAAGAAAAAGCCAAATGGCAACTAATTTATCACCAGATTTTTAGCCAAATTACCAAAACTTGGAACTAATCAGGTCTGTTTTACCAATGAATAATGACATTCAGGGCCTCTTTGGTTATACAGATGTTCAGATTGCTGATGTCCTAAGAATTCCATAGTCTGTGCTGGCTTTAAAGTTGAGATCAAATTGTTCTTATGTGCCCAGGGTAGCATAACTCTTAAGATGAAGGTGTTCTGGGGAAAGAAAAGGAAAAAAGAGCATTTTTTATCTTCACACTGAAAAAGTCGTTGCACTGAAAAAGTGCCAACAAACCCTAAATAATTTTGTGTTGATTATACTAAATTAGAATAGTGATAGCTATAATCATTTGATCCCCGAGGCATTAATGAAAGTACAGCATTATTTTGTGTGGAATATGTATCATTACCCTTGAGCTTAGGAATGAATGATTATTAGTAAGTCTGATTAAATCTGGAAGCAGTGACACAAGCTATCTTTAACCCACTAATGACAGGGCCATATCGTAATTTTATGATGAATGAATACAGTTTAGCATTTTTAGCACTTGGTGGGGAAAATAAGAAGTCTGTATTCATTTTCTTGATTAGACTGCAAAGTAGTACAGAGAAGCTCATAAGGAATGCTACTTAATGAAATAGTGTTCCTGCTGGTTGATTAGCCTATCATAGCTCCCAAAACCCACAGGATTGGTTATCTTTATATGATCAACGATATTATTAAGCAGCATTCTAGAGATCATGAATTCCTAGATGCAGGAGTACAAAAAAATAAAAATACTATCACTTTGCATGTATATATTCCCCTTATCTTTCCAAATGCTTTCATGTGTATTTTATGGTTTAATATCATAGTAACTGTTAGAGTGAGTTAGACTTTTTATTACTTGTTTTATGAGTAAGAAAAGCACAATACAGTTTATGTACTTCCTAAAGTCCCATAGACTGTCAGAAAAAACCAGCGTGGGAACCCCAGTGTTTTGGATCCAAGTGTAATATATTTTTTTGGCCTCTGTGGAAAATTAATTTTATTTTATAATTACAAATTGTTGTTTTTTGATTCTCTCTTCTAAAAAGGATATCTATTTTGTATGCATAGATACTATTAGAGATTCTTACTGATCAAATGGGTAACAGCCCTGGCTTAATATTTAGTGCTAGACAAAGCTGTTTCTACAATCCCCAGGCAGTTTAGGACAAGTTCTGATCCCAGCATAGCATCTGGCACTCAGTGGTAGCTTGGTAAATATTAGTTCTGTCAACTGAAAAAAAAAAAATCACAATGTGAGAGTTGTGAGTTAAGTTTTATTTGGGGCAAAAGGAGGACTATAGCCCTGGAGATAGCATCTCAGATAGCCCTGAGGAACTGCTCCAAAGAGGCAGGGGGGAAGAAGGTCAGTATTATCTATGATTTTAGTGATGGGGGTACCTGCAGTGAAGCACGCATACTGGCAGAGGCTTGCTGCTAGTCACGAGGAACAGATGTCACTGATGATTTTAGTGCTTTTCTATAGATACGAGGAGATGCAAGAATTTGGGCTCATAAAATCTTCTCCTGAAAATATCTAACTCTCTAAAGGCCAGTTCTGCCAGTTTTTCCCAGAGCACAGAGTGCCTCATTCCTGATCTCCACCCTGAACTCTTTTCGGGGTGTGTTAAAGGTCAGCGGCTGTGGTGGCTAGTGACTTAATCCTTGCAGAGGCAGATGGCCAGTGCCAAGTTTTAGTTGGCAGTTCCTTTTCTTCTAATTCTTTTGTGTGACCTTCTGTGGTCTAATGAAGGAACTTTTCAGTCTTCGTTGACCTAAAAACAGTGTTGATGACTTACTTGATCTTATCTCTAAAACTGTTCACAGGTGATTACTCAGTAAAAATATAAAAAGCAGTGACAGTAAAGCCAAGCTCTGCAGGGCTAGAGGGAATTCGTATTTAGTTTCCCTCAAAGCCAAAACATTTCTACTTGAAACAGAGCTTTGCAGATGAATGGCATTCCCTTTCTAAACATTAGCATCATAATGGCATTCGGTTGAATAGCTTGAATTTAGGACAGTCGGAGCCAAAAATTTAAGAAGTCCTGCAGGTCTTGCTTGGCATGTAACAGATCAGGTTCTTTGCGGAAGATAAATGGAGAAACGAATCATTGTAATACTGTGAAATACACGGTAAAAAGGATATGGATAAGGGGCAATGGAAGTGCCTAGGATAGAGAAAAAAGAAATGTCTTGGGAGTGGGTGGGAGGGAGGGAAAACTATGAAAGGGACATTTGAACATCAAAGGAAACAAAGCCAGAAGCCTTGGAATTATCCCTGGCACTTTCTTTCCCTTACCCTGCAAATATTCTATCAATGATTTCCGATTTTACCGCTCATCATTTCCCTGCTCTGTGTCCTTCTCTTCACCCATCACTGACCTACATGGAGTTCTCATCATCTAGATTTAAAATGGGCTGGCTTATTTCGTATTCCCATCACCCTCAAAACCATCATCCAGACTATTTAAAACCTTAAAGCTTAGCACCATCTCCCTCTTGCTGAAACCCTGCAAGGGTTTCCTGCTGCCTATAGGATAATATCTATCCTGATGATTCTCCGTAGTCTGGCCTCTCCCTACCTCTCACGGTATGTTTATGCTACGGAATTGTCTGTCCTTTCAAGAACATTACACTCCACTTCATGCCTCCATGCGTTTTCCTCTTTTTGTAATACCTTTTCATATCCTTTCCCAACAGGGTAAGTTCTATATGTCTGTCGTTCAGTGTCCCTAATCCAGTAAGATGTTGCAGTTCTCCCATCTCAAATCTCCACTGAATCAACTGCAGTTCTCTGATTTTTAGAGCACCTGTGCACACTGTATCTCATTCATGTTTGTATTTCCCATTAAGCGCAATACTTGGCACATAATAGTTGCTCAGCAAATGTTGGTTGATCTGATCGTAACAATAACATGGATGGATAAGTAGGTAGTTGCTAGGACAACAAGTGTAGAAATGACAAGGAGGTGTAAAATCAAATGGCATAGTGTGATAATTTTCTGTTGATGAGCAACATATTACCACAAATTTAGTGGCTTCAAACAGCATCCATTTATTATCTCATAGTTTCTATAGATCACAGGTCAGGGTGGGCTTGGCTGGATTTTTTGCTCATGGTGTCAGCTTGATCTTAGGGCTGAAATCAAGGTGTTTGTTGGGTTGAATTCTCATCTGGAGATTGGTGAGGTAACAGCTGCTTCAAAGCTTCCTTGGATCTTTGGCAGAATATATTCCTTGTGGCTGCAGAAGTCATGGCAACTTGCTTCCTCAAGACCAGTGGTGGAGAGTGTCTCTATTGCTTCAAGTCTCTGCCTCCAGGGAAGACTTAGGCCATCTTTAAAGGGTTAGCCTGGTTAGGTTGGGCTCATCCAGGAGAGTCTTTCTTGATTAACTCAGTCTTTAATGAGGGATCTTACTTACATCTGCAAAATCCTTTTTTTTTTTTTTTTTGCGGTACGCGGGCCTCTCACTGTTGTGGCCTCTCCTGTTGAGGAGCACAGGCTCCGGATGAGCAGGCTCAGCAGCCATGGCTCACGGGCCCAGCCGCTCCGCGGCATGTGGGATCTTCCCGGACCGGGGCACGAACCCGTGTCCCCTGCATCGGCAGGCCGACTCTCAACCGCTGCGCCACCAGGGAAGCCCTGCAAAATCCTTTTGCCTTTACCATATACCATCACATAATCATAGGAATTATATCCTATCACCTTTGCCATATTCTGTTGTCTGGAAGCAAGTCCAGGTTCTGCCTGCACTCATGGGGAGGGGATTATCTTAGGGCCCATCTCAAGATCCTGCGCATCACATGTGTAGTTTAGAATGACTTGAAAAATAGATTTATGTGGGTAAGTAGAGGAACATGAGACTAGAAGGAAAGGTAAAGACTGTCAGGAAGTGCCTTATGTGGCCTTCTAAGAAATGTATACGTTATCATGTGGGAAGTCATTATGGGGTTAAGAAAGATGATCCTTTAGAGCATAACTTCGGAATAAGAATGACTTGGAAGATTGGAGGAGGAAGATGGTGTAAACATGGAAAATAGGAGGTATTGAGAAGGCAGATGGAAAGTGGGGAAGGGTTAAGAACTGACAGGATTTGATAGCTGATGATTCAGCAGAGGGTAAGGAAATATTCAAAGTCAGTGTTTCAAACTAGAACCCCTGGGTGACCAAAATGGAATTGGTCTTGAGTGTTCCTGAATGACACTGAGGTGGTTACTATTTTTGGTGTAGACTGTGGATCTCAGTCTCTTGTTTCTGTTCTCATACTCTCTCTCACTTGCCTTGTCTTGTTCCAGAAAGGATCTAGAATGGCTCACCAGTTGAACTCTGCTGTTAAATACCAGTTTGCAGTGAGTTGGCATAATGCCTTTAGGGAAGAATGGTTTATTTCTATATAGCTGGTGCCCTAGGCAGAATTATGTTTTCTAAAGTTATCTGAATCCAGGAGGTTGGCAGCAGTTTTAAAGGACAGTGACCTAGCTTTCAGTTCTGAATTCTAATTTGGATCCATTATCTGACAACTCAGGCTGTTTTAAATCTAGCCTGTCTGTGTGTATAATGCAATTAAATAAGGAAGCGAATGCACAGTGTTGGAATACAGGCAGGCAAAAGTATCTTTTGCTTTTCTCTCTACATCCTGTAAATAAACTCTGGACATCCTTTGTGATTTATAAGTTAATATTTCTGAAAATATCTCATTTATCTTATGTCAGCCTTTAGATGGGAAAAATTAATATAGCAGACCATATGTTATCTTTTCTTAAATAATCACATGATGTGAAATTCATAGCTTTCCTATTCATGTTTTGTCTTCAAAATATTTGTCTTTTCTATGCCCAGTGAAAATCTCCTTTTTGGTTAATGTAAGCCTTTACTTTAGAGATTTGTATTTTTGCCCGAGGTGCTACCTTGTTGGTTTTAAAATTTGTGATACACTTGAATTCAGTACAACAGTAAAATCGGTGTGGATTGATTTATGCCCTTTGAATATTATATAAGATTTACACAAATAGAATTGAGGAATTTCAGTAATTGGAAGTACAGTCTTCCTCTTTGTTAGAAATCTTGGCTTGGATTTATGGACATCCAGTTTCTACCTAATCCGATGATATGCTTCTCTACTGATCTTGTCAGACTTTTGCATTGTCAGTTAGGTCTGAAAACAAAACAAAACAACAAAAAAAAACTGGTTCTTCTACTCTACAGTACTTCGGTCGCCAGATGTGTCCGTTTTTTTGCCCACGCTAAACAATTCTTCAAATCTTCGTGGACCTCAACTGGGTGTCCTACAGGTTAACTCAATTCTGACACTAACTGCCTGGACTTAATGCAGACCCCGCAGGTTAAGGTTCAACCCCACAAGACTGTCCCCTACTTCAGATGCTAGTTACAAGCCCCAAGTTGTCATCTGCACTTCTGACCAACTGGTTATACATAAATCAGGAGTTCCACAGCCCTCTTCTCAGGTTTAATAATGTGCTCTAGGCTCCCAGAACTAGTTTATCATATTTACACTTACTGGGTTATTATAAAGGATGTAATAAAGGATACAGATGAAGAGGTACACAGGGCAAGATATAGGAGAGGGGTATAGAAATTCCATACCCTCTCCAAGTGCACCACACTCTTAAAACCTTGGTGTGTTCACCGCCTGGAAGCTCTCTAAACCCCGTTGTTTAAGGTTTTTATGGAGGTTCTGTTACTTAGGCATGATTGATTAATTCATTGGCTGTCAGGTATTAATTCAGTCCCCAGAGGTCTCGGAGTGGGGCTGAAAGTTCCAACCCTCTAATCACATGGGGTTGGCTCCTCTGGCAAGCAGCCCCCATCCTCCAAGAGTCACTTCATTAGCATAAACTCAGGTGTGGTTGAAAGAGGTTTGTTATGAGTAATGAAAGCTGCTTCTCTTACCCTATCACTCAGGAAATTATACGAGTTTTAGAAGCCCTGTAGCAGCACCTTGGCACGAAGATCAAATATATACTTCTTGTTAGATCACAGTGTCACAGATCTGTTCTCTGTGTTAAGTTGAAATCAGCCTCTACAAAAACTATTTCCATTTGCTTACAATCTGTTGACTGTCTCAACCAAGTTACATATTGCTGGGTCCCACTGAATTTCTACTGTCTCTTTTTAAGTTAAATTTTCATGTTTGTTTTAACAAACTGTCACATATAAATGTATAAAAAGTGTTCCTGTAAAGCTTATAATGAAAATAATAAGACAGAAAATTATTGGCCTAATTCCTCCCCACCTCAATCAAGAGGTATCACTTTTGACTCTTTTAGTTTTTTCTTCTGGTTTTACATCCATATTTCTAAATTATGTGCATTATTTTTTGTTTTGGTTTATTTACATTTTATACGTGAATGCTCATTTTAGCCATCTAAAATTGTTTTCTGAATATCCTCGATTTTATCTTCCAGTCCTTCTGTTAAATAAATCTCTGCTAACAAATATACATAAATATATATATTTTTTATTTTCTAAGAGCTTTGTGCTTCATTATTTTTCATTTTAATAGCATTCAGTTTGTGGTTTTTAATAGATGCAAGTTATCTCTGTTAACATTATTAAGAATGAGGCTTTTAAAATAATTATTTATTATTTTTCTGTTCCCTGCACTGTGTCTTTTTTAATTCTTTTTTTTCTTTTTTTTCCCCTCTTATCTTAATCTCTGGCTTTATGTTTGTGTTACAGGCTATCTTACAATGTCTGGTGAATTGTGGCTATTTATTCTCAGCTAATGGTAAAACTCTAACAAGCCAATTAGAAGCTATAATTATGGGCAGTGTTTTTTTTTTTTTAATCAGTTGTAAAGTTAGAACATAAATAGGTGGGGACCTAGCCACTTTGTCAAAGGGCTGCCCCTTAAAAATACCTATTATCTCTAGATCTTTTCTCTCAAGTCATTTAGTTTCTCCAATAATTCAGTTTCTTGAGTCTAAGTCAATTTCTCTGTGTGTGAGTGTTTTGTGTATCTAGGTGGGTGGGCAGTGTCTAGAGAACTGAGGAGAGAGGGCTTAGGGTAGGTGGATTGGTCTCAGGGGCCAATGTGTAAATTTACATGTAACCCTCCTATTTTCATTATGACTTCACATACCTGGCATGGCCTGAGCCTGGGTCCCAAATCCAAAGCACTCCTGAGTGTATGTATTTCCTTGCCACAGTGGAGAGGGTATCTATGGGTCCATTTGATCCTTGTATAACTTCCAATCAGTTCTCCTGTTTCCAGCCCTGCCCCTCACCCCTGCTTTCAGAAATATGCAGTGCCTCCAATTCCTATATCTTTCCAGGGTTCTATAGCAAATATACCTTTGTTTACTATTGGCTTCTTCCTCTGAGCCACTTGACTTTCACCTTTTTACATTATCCTCTTCATCGTCATGTCCCTCAGGGACCAAGTGTCTTCCGTTTGCCAATACTTCTCTTCGTCCCTCCTTCCCCTCCCCACCACCAAGTTACCTCCCACCAACCCTTACTGCAGATCTACCATACCTGCTTCCATTTTCCCCACCTTTACCTTCTCCCCAGATCACATCTACTTTTGAGCCTAATCTGTTCATTTGGCAGACTACCTACCTTAACCCTGGACAACACCCTCATTTTAATTTTTCCCATTTGCTCCGTGCCACTGCGCACGTCCACACCTAAATCTCCAGTTATCCATTTGCTGTCAGGGAGCATGTTCTGACACTGATTTGGCCTGGGTCAAGTCTGGGATTCTGAATCAAGAGCCTGGGCTTGATGGAGGAGAAATGCCAGAAGGCTTTGATGAGTGGCACAATGCAAGGGAATAATGCAAGAAGAGTCATCTTATGGAGAAGCTACATGCTTGATAGTCTGTCCCACCTGACTGCTGAGGCTAAGAGTGAGAATCCACAAGTGACACTGTGGAATAGACTTCAAAGAACAGAGACTTGAGCATTGGGATAGGGAGACTTGGTCATGGAGGAAATTCCCGAGCTGGATGAACATAGTTGGAGGAGCTTTGAAGAGAGTAGGGAGTTCCCTGGGCTTCTATTGAGAACAGGAGATAGGAGTTGAGAATCCTGACCCAGCTTGGAAAACATTGTTTTGCTGAAGAGTTTAAACCAGTTGAGGTATCTGTTATTGCTGACAAACTTTAAAAGGTTCTGGAACTGGCAAACCAACTAGGCCTGAGCTAAGTTAAAAGACTAGCATGACCAGCTGGGACAGCAACACAGCAAACTTGCTAATTAGTCTAGAGGAAGCCAATTGCCCACATTTTTATGGACTGCTAATTGCTAAAGTAGCAGCTTGCTCTGAAGACAAAAATAACAGCATGGTAGTTTCTTGAATATAGTATAAAGTGGTGTTCGGGCTATAGTCTACATCAACTTTAAAAATATTCTGTAGTTCTTAAACTTTAAGCATGTACTGTTATTAATAAAGATATACTTTGGAAGTCAGTTATTTTTTTTTCTTAGACTGTAAGATGAGAAATTATAGAATATGTGAGGCTCTAGTTTGAGCATCTGTACTAAGGATTTTATTTTAAAGTCACTGATTTTCCATTTGAATATCATTTCTCAACCCATTTTAAAACATTTCCCAATAAGAGAGCTAAATAAATAATTTTAAAACGTTCTTTATTCTAAATAGTGTGAGATCTTTCCTAAAAATGCTCTCTTTCAACCCAGTTATATTTGGGAAAAGATAATGTATTTAAAGAATTTACCTCTATTTTTTGCAACATTGCAGGCATTCAATAAGTATCTGTAGAAAGAAAGAACGAATAAATGAACAGATGCAGAAAGATTCGTGTGCATTAGAATGATAGAATTTCACATTTTAAAGAACAATAGAGTACAGTTAGTGCCCTTCCATTATTTTACAGATGAAGAAACTGAGGTAAAGAGGTGAAGTGGGGGGACTGCTCTGGGGTCTCATTACTGTTTAGTGGCAGTCCAGCACTCTTTTCTTTTTCATTCTAAGTTAATTTTCATTCGACTTAAGAGAAGAATGAATTACTTCTGCAGGGCTGATTCTGACCCAAATCAGATTAAATCAGTAAAAGCCTGGCTTTGTTAAAGACTCAAATGCCAAATGACAAAAGTAAAGCATCTTTTAAAACAAAAACAAAACCAAAGTAATTGGTGTCTTTGGTTTCATTAAGGAGTGAAGTTTTCAAAGGCAAAGAGGGGGAAAAAATTGGAAACTCTGTGCCACGGAGAGAGTGAAATTGAAAGTGTGAATGTCAGACTCGATAGAAAGGAGAGGTAAGCTAGCCCTGAGGAGGTATAACTGCATAAAAGGTAAAAGCGGATTTCCTTCTCCAGTGAATCAATAGAAGTTCACGTATCTGAACATTTATTTGTCTGTTGCATTGGTAACTAAAATCCTCTGATAAGATTGACAGCTGACTTAGATATTGCATAATAATTATATGTGGCAGAACAAATTTAATGAAGATGCAACTAATTAGTAGATGAATATTTAGACCCAGCAATACCACTGATGGCTCAGATACCAGGTAACGTTTCTTCACAAGTAGAATTTATTAAGAAGTAGATGTGAATTGTTTGTCTTCTTAATTAAAGGTTTGGTTGCATTTCCAAAGGGCTGTTAATGAATAATGTGTAGTCACTTATCAAATGTGAGACTCTGCCTAAGTTATTAATTATTCTGAGCCTAGTGTTTCTTATTTGTACCAATAGGTTTATAATGGCACCTACCACATGGAGCTGTTGTGAGGATTAAATGAGAGCATGCATGTAAGGTTTTGCATGGTGCGTTCCACATAAAAAGCACTCAATAAATGTTAGCTATTATTATTGTTGTCAGGCACTCCAGGGAAGCTGTATTGTAGAAAACCATACTTCTGTTGCTGCTGCACTGAAACCTCAGTAAATCATTGTTTTCTCACTGGCCTACTATATAATTTTGTGGATATTTCTACCTCAAGATCCTCCCCAAGGGGGCAATGCAATGTAGTTGAAAGATCTGTCACTTGGAATTCAGAACATTTGGTTAAAATCCAAAGTTCACAAGTACAATTTGTGCTATCTATTCTAGAACTCCCAGGAAGGTGAGATTCATTCATTTGATCACTTTCGGGCTGAACAAACGTGTATTTCTTAAATTTTCTTAAGCCATTGAACGGTTTCTAAAATCGAGATGATCATACCCATCTCACTGGGATGGTGTGAGGATCAGATGAAGGTTATCTAGTGAAAGTTCTCATTTGCAGAATCCGTGGTGTTGAGTGAGTATCGGTTATTGATATTCTCTGAAGGTCCACATTCAGTTACTCCTTCAGGACCCCGGATAAAAGCTACCTCTTCTCTGAAGCTTTTCCTGAGCTCCCCAACCTCCAGATGTCATGTCAGCGCTCCTTCCTCTGTACTCCCATTCCATGTCAGCTGATCTTCCTTGGTATTCAAAGAAAGACTGCCTTGTAGAGCAGTAATTTATATTCTTTTATTCCTGCTACAACACCTTCAGAAGAAAGCACCCATATCTAATTGTCCACATGGTCCCCCACAGTGACAGTATCTTGCTTATAGTAATTGCTCAACAAATATTTGATTAGTGAGTAAACAAGCTTTTATGGACCCATATGCAACAACACTAAATTCTGTGAGTTAACGTAGAAATAGTAAAAACAAATGACTTAATTACAATTTTATCCTTTCAACAAGGTGACCAAATCCTGCAGGATTTGAAATTAATTAGAAATTAACTCATCTTTTATTCATTCATCCTGTTAATCAATAAATAAACATATGTTGAGCATGTTCTAGGTGCCAGGTACTATGGTGGTGGGCAACAGGAATTCAATTTAACAAAAAAATTCAATTCAGCTTCTATCCCACAGAGCTTGCAGCTTATACATAATAAGAAATAAGAAGGAAATAATATCGAAACTTGCTTTGGCAGACTAAACATTTAGACCTTTCTTTGTTGAAAGAGGTCAATAAAGAATTCCAAACTACTTTTTCTATCCATTATTAATTCCAACAATTTGGTCACTGTTCATTAGTAAGATTAAATTTGGCTACTGAGAATAGGTCAGGCAAATCATTTTTCTGGTGAAAAAAAAATTATAGCTGCTGGGTGAAATTTGCTTTGAATTGTTTTTCGTAATCACAAGTAATTGGACATGTCCTATTCAGTTAAAAATAAATATACAAAGGTACATTGATCTACTTTGCTTGATAACGAGTTTTGAAAACCATAGCTATATTACTTAAACTTACTTTTCTTCACTTATTAAAAAGTCCAGGGGGCACAAGTAACCTTTACAGAATATTTCCACATAACAAGACAAAATTATTTAAGGGGACTCCTGGACATATATTTTAATTGAAGAATTACAAGCAATCCTCCACTGACATGGAGCCAGCCAATATGATGCAAAATGAATTTCTCAGTTATTGTATTGTCTGGTAGGTAATTTGAGTGAAAGGAAAACTTGCGTTCCAGCAGAGGCCAGTGGAATGTTACATTTTAAAGATGAGGAGTGGGTCTCCTCAGGGTTGGTTAACTCCCCACACTGCTTCCTCTCCCCTCTGCATGTATCCCTGCGCACACACACTCACCTACACCAACTCTAGACTCGGCTTCCCTAGAGCTCTGACGGCTTTTGAGCAAAGCAAATGAAGCGTAGAGTGTCTATGTGCCTCTTTTCCCACATCAGATCAAGGAGTTTATGGATGAAAAACACCCAAACTGATTTGCCTTTTGTATCAGTCAGGGTCCTGGTGGGAAAACTGGTGACACACAAACGAGTAGTATGATGACCCTTGACCTATTTACAATGACGTGGGCAGGACAAGTCTGTGGTCAGAGATGCCCGTGGGGTGTGAAAAAGCACCCTTATAGCTGTTACCACGGATAGGCCTAGCAGGGAAAAGGAAGGAATAGTTCCTGGAGCCACGAGAGAGAGCTGTGGCTACAACTAGCGGAGGGTCTGCACACTTCAGCAGAGAAATGCAAGTGCTGCCAGCCTCGGAGGACTGGCTGGGAGGGAACCAGGGGTATTGATCCCACAATCCCACTTCCCCACTCCCCAGCTTCCTGCCAGTGCCTCCCACTTGATGCAACCCAGAAAGATGAGCTTCCCAGAGAGCGGGGGCAGGTGGAGAATGAATCGAAAGGGCCAAACGAAATATCAAGTACACTCTTTATATAGTAAGTAACATATATGTATTATACCTGTGGTGCAGATGCTCACGAGAAAGCTCTCACTGCTTTCAAGAAAGTTTATAGACATTATTTAGTTAATATTCATAAAACCCTTTTGAGAGGAGCATTATTATTCCCATGTGATGTAACAGAGATTAATGTAAATGTGTTCACAGACACCTTCCTTATTCCAGCTCACCAGCTCAGTTCCCTCTTTCATCTTTTCTAAAGAGGAGAGATTCTTTCTTGCTGGAAGAGAGACTAAGTTAATCTAAATAATGAGTGAATGAGAGTGTGAGGGAGTTTCTCAGCAATTTTAAGAGCTAAGGCACCACAGCAGTTTAAGACTGTGAGGGAAGTAAAGAAAGGGTAGGAAAACAGGTTACCTGTATTGGATTACCTTTAATACCCTTCAAGAAACTTGAGTGAAGAATGTAATTACTCTTAACATTTCTGTTTGTTATTGGACTGCAGTTTTGAATGAGGTGTAGTTTAGAGACTGAACCACATGGTGTTTGCATTTACTAGGGTTACACTCACTTCACATTTATTTAAACTGAGAATTAAAGTGGTTAAGAGTCTTGCCTAAGATCACACCCTCAGAAAGTGCAGAGTTGTCACTCCAGTCCAGGTTTGTTGATTCCAGATCCATCAGTCTCAATTCAGCTTTGGCTGAATTTACCTTTGCTGAGTTTGTTGAATGATAAAGCTTTCTGGAGGAAGGATTTCTTTTAATACCTGGTTAATATATAGTACACCCCTTGTTAGTTGGAGAGATTGGCCCTTTATACTCCTCGTGTAAAGAGGCTTATTTAGTAATGGTCAAGTGTCGTTGAGTCATTCAGATGAATGGTTCCATGATTAAATTTTACTTGCCTCATTTATTTTTATAATGTCAATATACCCTTTATTTTTTAACATCTTTATTGGAGTATAATTGCTGTACAATGGTGTGTTAGTTTCTGCTGTATAACACAGTGAATCAGCTGTACATATACATATATCTCCATATCTCCTCCCTCTTGCGTCTCCCTCCCACCCTCCCTATCCCACTCCTCTAGGTGGTCACAAAGCACTGAGCTGATCTCGCTGTGCTATGCAGCTGCTTCCCAGTAGCTATCTATTTTACATTTGGTAGTGTATATAAGCAATATACCCTTGAAAATAGGAACTGGACTTATTGTTTCTTCAGTCCATTTAGTCATGACATTGTTATTTCAAGAATGCTGTTCTGATGATTTCTGATTGCTCTTAAAGCCCTGTTTGAATCCTACTACAGACCATTGTGTTATATGTCACCTGTGACCCACCTCTGTTTACTTTCATTCACTGCCTGTCATAATCAGAAAGCATTTTTTAATCAGGCGTTTTTGTATATTTAAAAAAAGAAATCAAATTGAGTTTTGTTTCTGGGATATGAAAGATTAAAAAAAAAAACATCCGTGTAGGTAGGTAGGAACTACTGACAGCAGAATATCTGGTAGATATATGACCTGTCAACTGTTTGCAAACTTCTGCCCCCATCAGCTCCTTAGTAACTCTTCTAACTCCCTGCCTGAGATCAAAATCACAGAAATTTCCACTGCTGCTCACCTTTCTGATTCTGTTGGGGTTGCTCTATATTAGATTTCTTGTTAAGACAATCTACTTGTCCAACTTGCATTTGTGGTACTGTATTTTCCTATTAGTTCTAGGTTCAGGAATTTTTTAAAGAAATTGATTACATAGTGATAACAATGACTGTAACCATACCCAGCGTCATTCTGAAATAAGAACAAGTCTATGTGTTTTCTTTAATCAAAGACACATTAAGACACCTTATTGCAGTTAGTGGAGTGGTTAAGGGAACAGACTTCAAAACCAAATAGCCTGTGTCTGAATTCTAGCTCAACCACTAACTAGCTATGTGATCTTGAACAAGTCACTGAAACTCTCTGGGCCTCAGTTTTCTCATCTGTATGAAAGAGGCAATGTTAGTACTTATTTCTTAGAGTTGTAGTGAGGATTTGTAAATTAATAAATAGTATTTAGGAGGGTATCTGACACATAGCAAACATTCAGCAATACTGGCTGCTATTATTATTTACCCCTGACCTAACATGATGGTGTACGTCTTCAGTGAAAATTTATCTTCAGTTAAAATTTCAGTAAAGTTTACCGGGCACTGTGAAACTTCAGTGTCAGGAAGTCCTAGTTCAAATTGCAGTTCTTCCACTTACTAAGTAGGTGAACTTGGTCAGGTTATTTGACATTTAGTAATACCAATTTTCATGTTCGTAAAATAGGATGGTAATGTATCTATTTTAGAGGGTTGACATGTGGCATAATATGAAGTTTGGCATATGTAAATTAGATAAATATAAAATACATATGTGAAGAGTACATAGCCAGGTTTTGACTCATAGAAAGCATTCATTAAATGACGCTATTATTTTTTTCTTTAATATCTTCATTGGATTATAATGGCTTTACAGTTTTGTGTTAGTTTCTGCTATATAACAAAGTGAATCAGTTGTATGTATACATATATCCCCATATCCCCTCCCTCTTGCGTCTCCCTCCCACCCTCCCTATCCCATCCCTCTAGGTGGTCACAAAGTACCGAGCTGATGTACCTGTGCTATGCAGCTTCCCACTAGCTATCTGTTTTACATCTGGTAGTGTATATATGTCAGTGCCACTCTCTCACTTCGTCCCAGCTTACCATTTCCCCTCGCCATGTCCTCAAGTCCATTCCCTATGTCTGTGTCTTTATTCCTGTCCTGCCCCTAGGTTCATCAGAACCATTTTATTTTATAATTCCATATATATGTGTTAGCATATGGTATTTGTTTCTCTCTTTCTGACTTACTTCACTCTGTATGACAGACTCTACATCCATCCACCTCACTACAAATAACTCAATTTTGTTTCTTTTTATGGCTGAGTAATATTCCATTGTATATATGTGCCACACCTTCTTTATCCATTCATCTGTCTATGGCCACTTAGGTTGCTTCCATGTCCCGGCTATTGTAAATAGAGCTGCAGTGAACATTGTGGTACATGACTCTTTTTGAATTATGGTTCTCTCAGGGTATATGCCCAGTAGTGGGATTGCTGAGTCATAGTTTTAGTTTCAAAACTAAACTATTTTTAGTTTTTTGAGGAATCTCCATACTGTTCTCCGTAGTGGCTGAATCAGTTTACATTCCCACCAACAGTGCAAGAGGGTTCCCTTTTCTCCACACTCTCTCCAGCATTTATTATTTGTAGATTTTTTGATGATGGCCATTCTGACTGTGTGTACCTCAGTGTAGTTTCGATTTGCATTTCTCTAATGATTAGTGATGTTGAGCATCCTTTCATGTGTTTGTTGGCGATCTATATATCTCCTTTGGAAAAATGTCTATTTAGGTCTTCTAAATCCATTTTTGGATTGGACTGCTTGCTTTTTTGATATTGAGCTGCAAGAGCTGCTTGTAAATTTTGGAGATTAATCCTTTGTCAGTTGCTTCATTGGCAAATATTTTCTCCCATTCTGAGGGTTGTCTTCTCATCTTGTTTATGTTTTCCTTTGCTGTGCAAAAGCTTTTAAGTTTCATTAGGTCCCATTTGTTTATTTATTTATTTATTTTTGTGGTACGCGGGCCTCTCACTGTTGTGGCCTCTCCCGTTGCGGAGCACAGGCTCTGGACACGCAGACTCAGCGGCCATGGCTCACGGGCCCAGCTGCTCTGCAGCATGTGGGATCTTCCCTGACCGGGGCACGAACCCGTGTCCCCTGCATCGGCAGGCGGACTCTCAACCACTGCGACCAGGGAAGCCCTGTTTATTTTTATTTTTATTTCCATTTCTCTAGGAGGTGGGTCAAAAAGGATCTTGCTATGATTTATGTCATAGAGTGTTCTGCCTATGTTTTCCTACAAGAATTTTATAGTATCTGGCCTTATATTTAGGTCTTTAATCCATTTTGAGTTTATTTTTGTGTACGGTGTTAGGGAGTGTTCTAATTTCATTCTTTTACATGTAGCTGTCCAGTTTTCCCAGCACCACTTATTGAAGAAGATGTCTTTTCTCCATTGTATACTGTTGTCTCCTTTGTCAAAGATAAGATGACCATATGTGCATGGGTTTATCTCTGGGCTTTCTATCCTGCTCCATTGATCTATATTTCTGTTTTTGTTTCGGCACCATACTATCTTGATTACTGTAGCTTTGTAGTGTAGTCTGAAGTCAGGGAGCCTGATTTCTCCAGCTCCATTTTTCTCTCAAGATTGCTTTGGCTATTCAGGTTCTTCTGTGCTTCCATACAAATTGTAAAATGTTTTGTTCTATTTCTGTGGAAAATGCCATTGGTAGCTTTATAGGGATTGCGTTGAATCTGTAGATTGTTTTGGGCAGTATAGTCATTTTCACAATGTTGATTCTTCCAATCCAAGAACATGGTATATTTCTCCATGTGTTGGTAATCATCTTTAATTTCTTTCATCAGTGTCTTATATTTTTCTGCATACAGGTCTTTTGTCTCCTTAGGAAGGTTTATTCCTAGGCATTTTATTCTTTTTGTTGCAATGGTAAATGAGATTGTTTCCTTAATTTCTTTTTCAGATTTTTCATTGTTAGTATATAGGAATGCAAGAGATTTCTGTGCGTTAATTTTGTATCCTGCTACTTTACCAAATTCATTGATTAGCTCTAGTAGTTTTCAGGTGGCATCTTTAGGATTCTCTATGTGAAGTATCATGTCATCTGCAAACAATGACAGCTTTACTTCTTCTTTTATGATTTGAATTCCTTTTATTTCTTTTTCTTCTCTGATTGCTTGGCTAAAACTTCCAAAACTATGTTGAATAATAGTGGTGAGAGTGGGCAACCTTGTCTTTTTTCTGATCGTAGTGGAAATGGTTTCAATTTTTCACCATTGTGTATGATGTGGGCTGTGGGTTTGTCATATATGGCCTTTATGATGTTGAGGTAAGTTCCCTCTATGCCCACTTTCTGGAGAGTTTTTATCATAAATGTCTGTTGAATTTTGTCAGAGCTTTTTCTACATCTATTGAGATTATCATATGGTTTTTATCCTTCAGGTTGTTAGTATGGTGCATCACATTGATTGATTTGCATATATTGAAGAATACTTGAATTCCTGGGATAAATCCCGCTTGATCATGGTGTATGATCCTTTTAATGTGCTGTTGGATTCTGTTTGCTAGTATTTTGTTGAGGATTTTTGCATCTATATTCGTCAGTGATATTGGCCTGTAGTTTTCTTTTTTTGTGACATCTTTGTCTGGTTTTGGTGTCAGGGTGATGGTGGCCTCGTAGAATGAGTTTGGGAGTGTTCCTCCCTCCACTATATATATAAATTAATTAATTAGCTAAGTAATATGTTTTTGGCTGCATTACATCTTCTTTGCTGCACATGGGCTTTCTCTAGTCGCAGAGCGTGAGAGCTACTCTTCATTGCGGTGCCCAGGCTTCTCATTGCGGTGGCTTCTCTTGTTGCGGAGCATTGACTCTTGATGCATGGGCTTCAGTAGTTGTGGCTCGTGGGCTCTAGAGCACAGGTTCAGTAGTTGTGGCACACGGGCTTAGTTGCTCCATGGCATGTGGGATCTTCCAAGACCAGGGCTGGAACCCATGTCCCCTGCATTGGCAGGCAGATTCTTAACCACTGTGCCACTGGGGAAGTCCACTCTGCTATAATTTGGAAGAATTTGAGAAGGATAGGTGTTAGCTCTTCTCTAAATGTTTGACAGAAATCACCTGTGAAGCCATCTGATCCTGGGCTTTTGTTTGTTGGAAAAGATTTTTAATCACAGTTTCAATTTCAGTACTTGTGATTGGTCTGTTCATATTTTCTATTTCTTCCTAGTTCAGTCTTGACTTTTCTAAGAATTTGTCCATTGTTTCCAGGTTGTCCATTTTATTGGCATATAGTTGCTTGTAGTGATCTCTCATGATCCTTTGTATTTCTGCAGTGTCAGTTGTTAATTCTCCTTTTTCATTTCTAATTCTGTTGATTTGAGTCTTCTCCCGTTTTTTCTTTATGTGTCTGGGTAATGGTTTATGAATTTTATCTTCTCAAACAGCCAGCTTTTAGTTTCTTTGATCTTTGCTACTGTTTCCTTCATTTCTTTTTCATTTATTTCTGATCTGATCTTTATGATTTCTTTCCTTCTGCCAACTTTTTGTTGTTGTTCTTCTTCTTCTTTCTCTAATTGCTTTAGGTGTAAGGTTAGGTTGTTTATTTGAGATTTTTCTTGTTTCTGGAGGTAGGATTGTATTGCCATAAACTTCCCTCTTAGAACTGCTTTTGCTGCATCCCATAGGATTTGGGTTGTCTTGTTTTCATTGTCATTTGTTTCTATGTATTTTTTGATTTCCTCTTTGATTTCTTCAGTGATCTCTTGGTTATTTAGTAGTGTTTTGTTAAGCCTCCATGTGTTTGTATTATTTACAGTTGTTTTTCCTGTAATTGATATCTAGTCTCATAGCGTGTGGTCAGAAAAGATACTTGATACAATTTCAATTCTGTTAAATTTACCGAGGCTTGATTTGCGAACCAGGATATGATCTATCCTGGAGAATGTTCCATGAGTACTTGAGAAGAAAATGTGTTCTGTTGTTTTTGGATGGACTGTCCTATAAATATCAATTAACTCCTTTTTTAATGTGTCATTTAAAGCTTGTGTTTCCTTATTTATATTCGTTTTAGATGATCTGTCCATTGATGAAAGTGGGATGTTCAAGTCCCCCGCTATTATTGTCTGCCTGTCGATTTCCCCTTTTATGGCTGTAAGCATTTGCTTTATGTATTGAGGTGCTCCTGTGTTGGGTGCGTAAATATTTACAATTGTTATATCTTCTTGAATTGATCCCTTTATCATTATGTAGTGTCCTTCTTTGTCTCTTGTAATGATCTTTATTTTAAAGTCTATTTTGCCTGATATGAGAATTGCTACTCCAGCTTTCTTTTGATTTCCATTTGCATGGAATATCTTTTTCCATCCCCTCACTTTCAGTCTGTATGTGTCCCTAGGTCTGAAGTGGGTCTCTTGTAGACAGCATATGTATGGGTCTTGTTTTTGTATCCATTCAGCCAGGCTGTGTCTTCTGGTTGGAGCATTTAATCCATTTACATTTAAGGTAATTATTGATATGTGTGTTCCTATTACAATTTTCTTAATTGTTTTGGGTTTGTTATTGTAAGTCTTTTCTTTCTCTTGTGTTTCCTGCACAGAGAAATTCCTTTAGCATTTGTTGTAAAGCTAGTTTGGTGATGCTGAATTCTCTCTCTTTTTTTCTTTTAATAAATTTATTTATTTATTTACTTATGTATATATTTTTGGCTGCATTGGGTCTTTGTTGCTGGGCACAGGCTTTCTCTAGTTGCTGCAAGTGTGGGCTGCTCTTCGTATTGGTGCACAGGCTACTCATTGCGGTGGCTTCTCTTGTCGCAGAGCACGGGCTCTAGGGTGTGCAGGCTTCAGTAGTTGTGGCACATGGGCTTAGTTGCTCCGCAGCATGTGGGATCTTCCCACACCAGGGTTTGAACCTATTTGTCCTACATTGGCAGGCGTATTCGTAACCACTGCACCACCAGGGAAGCCCATGCTGAATCCTCTTAACTTTTGCTTGTCTGTAAAGGTTTTAATTTCACCATCGAATCTGAATGAGATCCTTGCTGGGTAGAGTAATCTTGGTTGTAGGTTTTTCTCCTTCATCACTTTAAATATGTCCTGCCACTCGCTTCTGGCTTGCAGAGTATCTGCTGAAAGATCAGCTGTTAACCTTATGGGGATTCCCTTGTGTGTCATTTGTTTTTCCCTTGCTGATTTTAATATTTTTTCTTTGTTTTTAATTTTTGATAGTTTGGTTAGTATATGTCTTGGCATGTTTCTCCTTGGATTTATCCTGTATGGGACTCTCTGCGCTTCCTGGGCTTGATTGACTATTTCCTTTACTACGTTAGGGAAGTTTTCAACTATAATCTCTTCAAATATTTTCTCAGACACTTTGTTATTCTCTTCTTCTTCTGGGACCCCTATAATTGGAATGTTGGTGCGTTTAATGTTGTCCCAGAGCTCCCTGAGACTGTTCTCAGTTCTTTTCATCCTTTTTTTCTTTATTCTGGTCTGTGGCAGTTACTTTCACTGTTTTATCTTCCAGGTCACTTATACATTCTTCTGCCTCAGTTATTCTGTTATTGATTCCTTCTAGAGTATTTTAAATTTCATTTATTGTGTTGTTCATCACTGTTTGTTTGCTGTGTAGTTCTTCTAGATCCTTGTTAAACGTTTCTTGTATTTTCTCCATTCTATTTCCAAGATTTTGGATCATCTTTACTATCATTACCCTGAATTCTTTTTCAGGTAGACTGCCTACTTCCTCTTCCTTTTTTTGGTCTGGTGGGTTTTTACCTTGCTCCTTCATCTGCTGCATATTTCTCATTTTGTTTAACTTACCGTGTTTGGGGTCTCCTTTTTGCTGGCTTCAGGTTAGTAGTTCCCGTTATTTTTGGTGCCTGCCCCCAGTGAGTGAGGTTGGTTCAGTGGCTTGTGTAGGCTTTCTGGTGGAGGGGACTTGTTCCTGTGTTCTGGTGGGTGAGGCTGTATCTTGTCCTTCTGGCGGGCAGGTCCACGTCTGGTGGTGTGTTTTGGACTGTCTGTGAACTTAGTATGATTTTAGGCAGCCTCTCTGCTAATGGCTGGGGTTGTGCTCCTGTCTTGCTAGTTGTTTGGCATGGGGTGTCCAGCACTGAAGCTTGCTGGCCGTTGGGTGGAGCTGGGTCTTAGTGTTGAGACGAAGGTCTCTGGGGGAGCTCTCGCCGATTGATATTATGTGGGGCTGGAAGGTTTCTGGTGGTCCAGTGTCTTGGGTTTGGCCCTCCCACCTTGGAGGCTCAGGCTCAACACCCAGCTGGCTCACCAAGTCCCAGCTGGCTCACCAAGTCCCAGCCAGCTACGTGGCTCAGAAGAAAAGGAAGAGGAAAAAAAGAAAAGACTGAAACAGAAAAACGGACAGACAGAACCCTAGGACAGGTGGTAAAAGCAAACCTCCACAGACAAAATCACACAAAGAAGCATATACATACATACTCACAAAAAGAGAAAAAGGAAAAAAAAAAAAATATATATATATATATATATAAAAAGGAAGAGAGCAATGAAACCAATAAACAAATCCACCAATGCTAATAAGCTCTAAATGCTAAACTAAGATAAACATAAAACCAGAAACAAATTAGATGCAGAAAGCAAACCCGAAGTCTGCAGTTGCTCCCAAAGTCCACTGCCTCAGTTTTGGGAACATTCATTGTCTATTCAGGTATTCTTCAGATGCAGGGTATATAACGTTGATTGTGGGGATTTAATCTGCTGCTTCTGAGGCTGCTGGGAGAGATTTCCCTTCTCTTCTTTGTTCACACAGCTCCCAGGGTTCAGCTTTAGTTTTGGCCCCACCTCTGCATGTAGGCCGCCCTCAGGAGTCTGTTCCCCACCCAGACAAGAGGGGCTTAAAGGAGCGGCTGATTAGGGGGTTCTTGCTCACTCAGGCCAGGGGGAGGGAGGGGTACCATAGTCATATTTGGAACGTGGGGTGAGCCTGAGGCAGCAGAGGCTGGGGTGACATTGCGACAGCCTGAGGCATACCCTGTGTTCTCCCGGGGAAGTTGTCCCTGGATCTGGGGACCCTGGCAGTGGCATGCTGCAAGGCTCCCAGGGGCAGTGTGTGTGTGTGGATATTGACCTGCGCTTGTACACAGGATTCTTGGTGGCTGCAGCAGCATTAACGGTTCATGCCTGTCTCTGGGGTCTGAACTGGTAGCCTTGGCTTGTGCCCGTCTCTGGAGGTAGCTTAGGTGGTGCTCTGCCTTCTGTGGGCAGACAGGGAAGTAATCCCCTCTCTGCACACAACACAAAACAAAGGTCTCTTGCCTCTCCGGCAGGTCCAGACTTTTTCCCGGACTCCTTCCTGGCTAGCCGTGGGGCACTAGCCCCCTTCAGGGTGTGTTCACGCAGCCAACCCCAGTCCTCTCCCTGGGGTCTGACCTCCAAAGCCTGAGCCTCAGCTCCCAGCCCCCGCCTGCCCTGGCGGGTGAGCAGACAAGCCTCTCGGGCTGGTGAGTGCCGGTCGGCACCAATCCTATGTGCGGGCATCTTTCTGCTTTGCCCTCTGCACCCCTGTTTCGCTCTGCTTCATGGCTCCGAAGCTTCCCCCCCACCCTCTTCCCCACCAGTGAAGGGGCTCCCTGGTGTGTGGAAACATCTCCTCCTTCACAGCTCCCTCCCTGAGATGCAGGTCCCGTCCCTATTCTTTTGTCTCTGTTTTTTTCTTTTTCCTTTTGCCCTGCGCAGGGATTCCTTGTGTGGGGATTTTCTTGGGCTTTTGGGAAGTCTGAGGCCTTCTGCCAGCTTTCAGTAGGTGTTCTGTAGGAGTTGTTTCACATGTGTATTTTTGATGTATTTATGGGGAGGAAGGTGATCTCCACGTCTTACTCCTCCTCCATCTTGAAGGGCTCCATGGTTATTATTTTTAGAAGAAATTATCTGTAATGTTACTAATAAAAAACACATAAAGTGGAAAGGGAGAGAGTTTCATGTTCTGCAAAAGAAGTGTTGATTAAAAAGTCTTATATTTAAATCTGCAAATGAGGCTAAACTCAAGGTGTTTTGAAATGATTTTACCAGCCAAAAGAATTGCATGTAATATGTAATGATTCCTTTATTCTCCCATTAAAATAATTATTGTCAAAGCAATGACACCTACTTTGACCACTGTCCATGTGTTGCAATAACAGTCCACCACTCATGTCTCCAAATTTCTATGACATCATTGGCAGTTAAATAGAGCATCCGATCAGAATATGCTAAAGAGCATTACTGTGCTAACTTTGCAGAAGTCTAGTTCAAAAGCAAAGAATTTTGACAGCTTAGACAGTTTGATTTTATTATCAATGTATGTAGGATATATCTCAGGCTATCTGAAAATTGAATTTAGATTTCTAACTTGAACAAACCCCCAAATCTCAGCAAACTAACCCAAAAGAAGAATTTTCTTTTAGTATTAGTTTTGCTCATTCACATGTAGTCCAAGCAGTTAGAATCAGTGAAGGGAAGTGAGGTTCTGTTCCACGTAGTCACACAGGACCCAAGCTGACAGAGGCCCTGCCGTCTTCCACATTGGGCTTCCAAGGTGGTTCTAGGTATCAGAAGTACCTGGAAGTGGCAAACATCACTTTTGGTCACAATTCTTTGGCCAGAGGTTAGTTCCAAGGTTCCACCTCTAGTCGCAAAGGGAGCTGGGAAATGTAGTCTCTGGCTGACATTGCTTAGCTAAACAGCTCAGTGCTGTGTCAGGGAGCACAAGTATCTGGTGGACAGTGAATGATCTCTGCCATACCCTTATTACAGTAGAGTTATAACAATAGAGTGAGTCTTATTTTTCTCCCTCCTCTTCCTTAATTAAAAAGAAAGGGGCTTCCCTGGTGGTGCAGTTGTTGAGAGTCCGCCTGCCGATGCAGGGGACACGGGTTCGTGCCCCGGTCCGGAAAGATCCCACATGCCGCAGAGCGGCTGGGCCTGTGAGCCATGACTGCTGAGCCTGCACGTCCGGAGCCTGTGCTCCACAATGGGAGAGGCCACAGCAGTGAGAGGCCCGTGTACCGCAAAAAAAAAAAAAGAAAAAAGAAAAAAAAAGAAAGAAAAAGCACTGAATTGGATGTGCTTGTTTAGAATAAGAACCCTATTTCACCTATCATTGTACCTTTCGTGCCTGACTCAGAGCTTAGCATGTATTAGATATTCACTAAGTATTCCTTGAGTGATCGAATGAACACACACTCCCCATCTTCCTGCCTCATTCTTCCTTTCTTTCTCCTTTCCTTCCTTCCTTTGTAAATCTCCCTTTTTTTCTGATTTCAAAGGCTTTCAGAGGCTTTATTTTCTGCTAGGCACTGTGATGAGTGATGAGGAATCAAAGACAAATTTAATCTTGGGGAAAAGGCATATCAAAACAAGAATAAAGAAAAAGACATTGATGTAACGTATTAGTAAACATTTCAAGATTGTTAGTTTCATGAAAATGTTTACCAGAGTTAAGAAAGACTAAATAATCCTCTGTCAAACATGGATATGCTATTCTAGGAAGTTTACACTCAGCTCCATGTTTAACTTGTGCCAGTGAGACCCCAGCCTTAACAGAATGCTGCCCTCTGGGCCCAGTCTATAGGATCCTGCATAGGTGAGACCACTTCCACTTCGTGGTGAAAGCCCTCTCATGCTTTGCTGGGAATGGTAGCGTAATTTAAGATCTGGGTTGTGGTAAGCTGGCCATTCTAGTGGTAGGGATTGTCTAGGTTGGTTTGTTTTTCATAGAGTTTTGAGTTTTCTTATATGGCTCTTGGTGGTTTTTTTTTTTTGTAATTTAATATGCTCCAGTCCTACCTGCATCACAACTGTGTTCTTTCTGATGGTGAAAGTGATGATGGCATGGGTCATTTAATCAGCATTAGCAACTATGGCTTGGCACTGCATCAATCACATTATAGATATTATTTCTTTTACTCCTCACATCAGCCCTGTTAGATAAGTCTCACTGTACATATTTAGAGATTTGGGAAATTATGTTCAAATAGGTCAGGTAAATTGTCTAAAGTTATCCGTCTTAGAAAGGAACAGAGCCAGAATCCAAATACAGATTTGCCTGACCCCAAAGCCTGTGCACTCAAGCCCTCTGGCTGATGATCATTTGTTTAGGCTATTAAGGGTGAAAGATAATTTTATCCTCTTTTTCTAGAAAGAGAGATTTACACAGACATTATAGTAACTTTTTCAAAATGTAGTATGAGGACTAAAACACAAGTGTATGGGCTCCTGCGTATTTTTGTCCAGGGTTCAAGAAACCCAGGGTGTTTCTGAATGTGCTACAGGAATTCCAGGGACCTCTTGAATTTAGGGCATTGTGTTACTACGAAAATTAAGCCCATAGGGTATCAGATTTTCAAGGCCTACGACCTCAAGAAGGTTAGGTACCATGTTCTCTTCCTGAACATGCAAAGATATGCTTGTTTAACTAAAGGCTGATTTTCTAATTTCACAAATATGGTAAGGAATAGATTCCCGCCATAAATGAGTGAGTCTTCATAGAAATTACACAGACTCACAGAATATGAGTAAAAATTTTTTAAAAGCAAGATTTTATAGCAAACTCCTGGCCTCTGTGGAGCCTGGAAAGAAGAAAGAGTTGATGTTAACAGAGAGGAGAGGAAGACTCACAGCTTCTTGCTGGTTCAAGCTGATTGGAGGAGGAAGTGGTGTAGCTGGCAGTGGCAAGGTTATTTCATATCTACGTGTCCTGAGGGAACTAGGGACAGGAGCTCGCTCTGGTGGCCGAGGGCTCTGCCTAGGGTCTCAGGCTGCGTACCTGTAGCACCTGGGATTGGAGGTACCTCCTATTGCCTCTGGCTTCCTGGGGGGCCTTTGGGTCCTTCTTATTCCTGGGGTCAGATGGGTATGGTCCTGGCTCTCATTTCTTAGCACTTAGGAGTAGACTGACCAGGTCTAAGAAGCCAGTAGTCCTTTAAAAGCAAGTTATGCACTGACATTTCAGAAATAGCATTTATGCCTAAATTCCAACTGCTACATTATAGTCAACATTCAGCTTTCTCGTTCAGGCTTTGATTAATTTAAGGAAAAAGGGGATCATGATTCACCACAGAATGGCAGATGCAGGGGAGCCCATGTCCCCAGAAGGAGATTTCCTGGGGACCCCTAACAATCAAGAGAATCTGTTCTCTTTTTAAGCTGGTAGCAAGTTATTGAATTTTGAGTGTCCAGCATTCGTTTTGAGGGTAAGCTGGGTGAAATGTGGACACTAACTGTTTACTAATTTAAGACATAATTTCTGCCCTTTAGAAACGTATAATTGGTCAATATAGTTCGTAC
This sequence comes from Lipotes vexillifer, assembly GCF_000442215.2. Taxonomy (NCBI): domain Eukaryota; kingdom Metazoa; phylum Chordata; class Mammalia; order Artiodactyla; family Lipotidae; genus Lipotes; species Lipotes vexillifer. Next base: position 553,436 of record NW_006773166.1, on the reverse strand, counting down.
CAACATGGGAACATTACAAAACATTTTGTTAACAAATGCTAAATGTTATTCTGATTTAGTGCAATTCAAAGTGACACATTTTTAGCACAGCGCTTTTCCTGTTTCCGGGAAAAGTAAGTTTTCCTCTTCTGTGAAGGCATGGACAAGTTCTGAACAATGTGTTACTTTTCCTCTCTATTCCCCATTTCCTCCTGAATGAGGGTCTAGTTTTCTTCGTATTGCTCTTTATTGGAATCCCTAAAAGTTTTCCAAGATTATTCTCAGGCAGACTTTTGTGAAGAAAATTAAATCTTTATGAGTCAGATTTTTAAAATCTTTTGTAATGTAGTTATACAACCAGGCATAAGAAAGTACCTGGTAGAATCACTGATGCAGAAGTCAGATCCCTGAGGGAGTCTGGAATTGAGTGGGGAGAAGAAGCTCACACTCACACACACACACACACACACACACACACACTCACATACACACACCCCAGAGTTGGAACCAGAAAAACACCATTCATGTAGATGTCTGCCTGTTGTCACTCGTGTCACCTTGAACAAGTCACTTAATTTCTCAACACATGTTTTCTTGTCTGTATGACAGGGGAGATATCTGATTTCAGGAGACTATTGGTTATGTCAGATGGAATCACACTTGCGAAAATATCTTAAAAACCGTGAAGTATGATGAAAATGTTCATTTTCATTATCTAAATCATACTTAGAGATGCAGGAGGACAAGTTTATTTTTTCAGTTTTAGAATCCGATTTTCACATAACCGACTTCATTTTTTGTGATGTTTTAATCTGCCAAGCCAAAGATCTTGTTCAAAGGGGAAGGATAAATAAGATTAAGTTTCCGTAAATCCTTTACAAGTTTTATTATTCATCTTTTCATTGGGGAAATGTCTGAATGCGTTTTCCTTCATGGAGCCTTCTTTCTGTGAGTGCCCGTTGAGCTGCTGAGAGCAGTTTGCTTTCAGAGAAGCATTGTGCTTGGTGTGCAGTTTGAATCTGGGATCATGATCTTATTATCATTTTTTCTACTCTATTGCTTTACTTCCCCAGCTGCATCCTGGCTCCTAACACAATCTATGGCTATAGCCCTTTTGATGGTTTTTGGAATGGCCATCCCTCCACTTCTGAATATTTCCCCAATATTTTGCTGCTAAACAATGCAGGAGTTGTGATGATGTTCATTCATTCATTCAACACACATTTAAAGAGCACCTAATGTGAGCAGGTACCCTGAATACTGAGCACGTAGTACCTGCTGGAATCACTGATACAGGAGACAAATCCCTGAACTCAAGGAACCTGCAGTAGAGAGATGAAAGACACACCCACTGTATAGCAAGTGTAGGGGTTGAATGCTTCTCCCCAAAAAGTTATGTCCCATGGAACCCGAGTGTGATTTTATTTGAAATAAGGATCTTTGTGGGCATAATTAAATTAAGCCTTTTGAGATGAGATTGCCCTGAATTATCTAGGTGGGCCCTAAATCCAGTGAAAAGTGTCCTTCCTTATATGAGACATAGAGACATATGGAGGCCATGTGAAGAGATTAAAGGGAGGCAGAGATTAAATGGTACAGCTGTAAGAAATGCTGACAGACACCAGATGCTGGAAAGGGCAAGGAATGGAGTATCCCCTGGAGCCTTCAGAGGGACTACCGCCCTGCTGAATTCTGGATTTCAGACCTCTGGACCCCAGAAGTATGAGAGAATACGTTCCTGTTATTTTAAGTCACCAAATTTTGGGTAATTTATTAGGGCTGCCCTAGAAATCTAATACAGTATGGAACAGGATAATCTACACAATATATAAAATGACACAACACCACCAAAGTTTACTTCTTATTGGAAGGATGGTCTTTACTGTACAATCAGTCTAGAAGCATTGAATTATGAAAATATCATTGCCTGGTATGCATCAATTATACTGCAGTAATAACATTGCAAATAACAAACTAAGCACAAATTGTTTCCTATAATTCAGTTTTATGGCAACATCCTATGTTAAAGTTTAATTTTAAATTGCCATCTCAAGAAGCAATTGCCAGTTTCTCATGGAACAGTGTTCTTCAAACAGAAGTGCAGCTCCCTGCCCACATCAAGCTGCAGTACAAGTGAAATCACAAACAGAAATGACCTCTGCATTTTCATGGTCTCTTCTTAACTTATCAGATAATGAATGTGTGTAAACTTGAAAGAGTTCACGTGGACACAGTTCAACAGTGTTGAAACCTCAGAGAAGGGCGGGCCCTCTCCTGTAGATCCCGCCAGGGATGTTAGAGAGGAGATCAGGAAATTTAGATGAAGTGGAATTTGTCTCATAAGCTGGAAAGCCAAAATTATCTTTAGGCACCCATACTTTTAGTCTCATATGAGTTAGGGAGTTTTGGAGCAAAATGCTTGTTGTTTGCTGGTGGTGGCTGTGGGATCTGAGTGGTGGTATCAATCCACTGAGGCAGCACTGTACTCCCCATTCAAAATGTGGTGACCATTCCCTTTAGTTTTCAAAATAGCTCAAAGTAAGGCACTAATGTTAATGAGTACTATACATAATTTTTAAGTACTGTGAAAGTTTAAAATATTAACATTTCCATTTATTAGCTTAGTTGGTGGTGACTCCAGATGATAACTGGGCGAAATAAGATTTTGGGCCTCAGAAGATACAGGCCAGTGGGGGCCTGGTGGGAGGCTGCCATATCTGTATTTATATTATACAACAGCACTAACAGCGCCTTCTAGGTCGTGCCAGGGTAAACGTTTCCCAGGTACTTACTCCTTCGGTCTTCATGACAATCAGGAAGTACGTATAGGATTATTGTCCATATTTGTTTCACTAATGAGATAATTGAAGCTTAGAGCAGTTAAGCAATTTGTCCAAGGTCAGACTCTTAAAATGGGCAGAGCCAGGATTTGAGCCCAGGCAGGATGACTCTAGCATCTGTGCTCTTATGCCCTTTTGGTGGGTAGAGGTGGTCTGCTAAAGAATGATTAAGTATCTGGAATATGAGTCATGTCCTCAGTGATCTCAGGGAGCTGACTTTAAATCCAGGGAATGAGAAATGAATATCCCACGCTTCCTTATCTTGAAGCTGAGGCACTAGATACCATGGGTTAACTGGATATTCAGGCAGGATGAGAGACTCATTACATTTGCCGCAAATGAACACAGATGGACACTCTTCAAACAGAGATTCATATTGAATTTTAATGGTGCTCTTCTGAAGAACACATTTGCAAAATGGATCATAGCATATTCATACTTCCTTTCAGCTTGCCAAATGTGAGATGATTAAGAAACCTGCGTGTACTTTAAATATTCTCACCATATAGATGCATATTTCAAATGTATATGTCGGCAATAAATATTTGTTGAATGAATATGAATGTATATACACAAACATATATGAAGCAACATGAACACGTACATTTAATTTGACAAATATTTGTTGCGTACTCACTGAATGTAAACTGGGACTGAAAGAGTGGCGGAAATCACAGATTTATTTTCTGCTCCCACAGAGCTTTTTGAAGGGAGGTGAGACACACTCACCGTTATTCTGGGAGTGGTCTTCAAAGTGTGGTCTCTGGCCCAGCAGCATTGGCATCACGTGGGGGCTTGTTAGAAATGCAGATGTTTTCACCCCACCATAGACCTCCTGGATCAGAACGCTGTGGATGCAGGCCCAGCAATTTATGTTTCTAGAAGTCCTCCAGGGAAGTCTGGTACACATGAGAGTGTCAGAACCACTGGGCTACAGGAGAGCTTGAATGTGCCGAAGGAAGCTAGAGATTACTTTCAGATGGGGACATTTGAGAGGACTTGAAGGAGGTGGTGTTTGAGCAGAGTCGTGGAGGACAAGTAGATTTTGGCCGATAGAATGGATAAGAAAGGGAATAAAGTCAAAGAGAAGAGCATAGGTCAAAATTAGCTTGTTGCCGATGTGCAGGCTGCCTGTGGCTGAAAACCTGGATTGAAGTCAGGCGAAGGCTCTGAATGACTTGCATGGGTTTAGACATTATTCTGAAAGCAGTAGGGATTCATTGAAGGATTGAAAGTTTCTGAGTGGGGGCTGAAGTGTGATCAAAGCTACCCCCCCCCCAATTTTTTTTTGTACCCAGTGAATGTAATTCAGCAGATGTACTGAGCTAATAGAACTTCACAGTCTCAAATCAATCTTTTCCCTCATTAAGAACACAAACATTAAGAATTATTTATGTGTCCTGGCTGGAGCCATGACAATCTCTGTTCTTTTTTGACTACTTTGACAGATGCAACTTAATTTCAATAACTCAGCAATGCCCGTGGGTCGTGTGTGTGTATGTGTGTGTGCATGTGTGTGCATGTGTGTGTTCACACATGCTCTCTTTGCTTGTGGGGAGTCACACAGCTGCTTTTGAATTCAGCTGGGCTTTAGGACGCTGCATAAAGACAAAGAAAAATGGTGCCACCTGCTTGTGCTTCCTTTGTTATTTGGCAGTCAGAGGGGCGACTGTGCTCTGAAGTGGTGCAGGTGGCCTCTCCCGATACTAATTCCAGCATCTTAACCAGCATCACAAGAGAGTTCTCTGGAAGGGAAATAATTCTGTCCCTATCCCTGATTACTTCTATTTGTCCGGTATTGTGGGCACCTGCTTGGCCACCCACCTTCCTTTTCTTCATTATCTACTTACTTCATCTTTCTCCTTCCCCGGGTCAGCCTGTATATTTCAATCCATCCACACCCTGGATGAGCTCATTCATTCACTGGCTTTCTGCTTGGAGTCCTCATTGTGCCTTCTTTTGTTGGCATAATTGATCCTCTGCTTTGCAAGAGCAGGTGGATGGATTGGTTTATTGCTTAAAAAAAAATCTTTCCTCATCTCTCTTTTATTGCACCAATCTTTAGTCAATCTTTGGTTCAGGCAGCTCGTTCTCCCTCTATTGACTAATCTCTTTGTGTATCCATCATGCTGGTGGTGAGGGAGTCCATGCTGGGTCTGCTGTTGAGTGAGGAAGGTAAAAGCCCACTGATGAAATAGCTGTGATTCATGATATTCAAGTTGGGGAGGGATTGAGTCAGTCACAAAGGCCAGAAGTACTGATTATCATTTACTTCGTTTGCAGAAAGGGCCTTTTATTTTAGTCCCTAATGGGACCATTCCAGCTATCCTTCCCACATTTCTAGTGGAATTGCAGGATTTTGTGGCAAAACTGTTACGTCTTCTTGAGCACATTTCATCTAACACTCCAGGAGCCTTGCTACACACATTTGTTTTCTTCAACTTTGGACTTCTTGAGGGTGTGAATTTACTTAGTCCAGGATTTTAAAAGGCCTTTATCCGGTCTAGTTTTAAGTGATCCAGATACTAGATTTCTATCCTTTGAGGAGGCTTTTAGACAACAGCTAATTGTATGGCACTGCCTAGTAATCTCATTGTTAATTAATATGAAATTATATAAGGTCTCCAAAGGACATTTGGCGTCCACTAGAAATGTCAACATATTTTTGTTTCAGCACAGTACGCTTCTCTCTTCCATTCAGTAAAATAATACTAACAATAATAATAATAATGATAGAATCAGCTAAATATGATGATTATGACAACATTTTATTATTCCAATATTTTAAGCAAAGAGGCCCTTATGTGTTCTCTAATATATTCAACTCAACATCCGAGCTCAAGATTCTATGTTGGATGCTCTGAATTGAATAAAGGTGAATGGGATGTGATTACTAGCTTCCAGAGGTTGAGAATTGAGTGAGGAAGAGATAGAATGTGTGTGTGTGTGTGTGTGTGTGTGTGTGTGTGTGTGTGTGTGCATATATTTTATTTATATATATATATATATATATAAAGTCTACAGAAGCCATCGGAGGAAATATGAATAACTGAGGATATTGATAAATAGAGAAGAAGAGAAGGGACATTCTAGCAGAGTAAAGGACATGGAAATGGAATAGTACAGGGAGTGTTTGTGGGTACCTACCTCATATTTGGGAGGGACTGGTGACTATGAGAGTCAGTTGGGTATAGTTTAGAAAGGTAGACGGGGGAAGGAAAGGTGACATAGGATTTAATTTGGCAAGCAGTGAGGAATCATTAATGGTTTTGAGCAGAGGTTGGCTAACTATGGGCCACAGATGAAATCCAGCCCACTGTCTGTTTTTGTAAATAAAGTTTTATTTGAACACGTCATACTCATTCCCTCATCTGTTTATTGTCTGTGGCTGCTTTCATGCATCAATGGCAGCACTGAATAATTGTGATACAGACCATCTGGCCACCAAGCTGAAAATATTTGTCATCTGGCCCTTTATAGAAATCCAGCTGACCCCTGATTCACTTCCATGAAGTAAAACATTCTTTTATGCCAGGATAGGCAATCCATGGTCATAATGGACAGTGGTGAAAACATAGATGCTTCTTAGAGCAGCAGTTTTGCACTTAGAGGCTTAAATATTTAAATGAATGAATGAGTGAATATATATTTCTGTTAAGATATCATGGTAACAGTAGGAGGTTTTGCTCTTTTTCTGGACAGAAGACCAATGTGAGAGTAGTTAGAGGACAGAGTTCCTTTTGGACCATGTTCAGTTTTTCCGGGGAAAGACATCTGAAGACATCTGGGCAAGTTTGTCACCAGAAGTGATTCACAGAGGGTGAAGCTACAGTCTTGATGGACTTTGGCCATGACACTTTTCAAACATTCAAGGCAGCCCTACCTCTGCTTACATTAACTTTCCACCTTCTGTCTGCCCTAGCCAGCGCCCAGCCCTCAAACACTACACGTTTCTCACAAATAATGCACTCGAGCTTCCTTCTTTGCACCTACCAATTATTTACCACTTGTAGATGGGGGTGGAAGGAGGAAGACTTAATCCGGGGTTGTTTCACATGTGCAAATTTCTTGTTTGGTTTTGTTTCCTCATCAGCAACTTCTTTGGCTCTCAATGGATGGCATGTACTTTATTAGTTTATACTTAGTGATCTTTTAAAAATAATTTCTGCATCATTAACTCACTTAAAAGTTACGGCATTTAGCTCACGTAATAACGGCTTTGTCAGTTTTCAGCGGCAGAGACTATATTCTGCCTTTTTAAAATTCAGCAGTGGGATCAAGAGGTCCTATTTAAGGTGCTTCCCTGATGTGCACAAGGGCTGAGAAGGAGCGCCTGTCTTCTCCCCTGCTTTGTAATAAATACAGTACTTGTAGCTAGAATAATCATGGAATTTCATAAGGGGGCCAGCATGGTGCCATAAAAGGGTGGTGACATATTTATTAAGTACTTGGAAGTTAAACTTCTGGAGAGCTCTCAAGCTAATCGGTGCCCCTTGTTCAGAACTGCAGACTCTCTGTTGAGAGAATTCAGAGGATGTTTGGGTATCTATATAAATGCATTAAAAAAAAAAATCTAGCCTTTAATTTAAATGAAGCCCTTGAAGAATGATACAAACATGGCTAAACTTCCCCAGAGAACCTGCAATTGTGGCGAGAACTCCCCAGGGGCAGTAAGGGTGTGAATGGTGTTGGACTTTTATTACATTTATCTTCAAGGAGCAAGAACCAGAAAGGAAAGATGGCAGGAGCCGTCCACGTTAAGCAGAGACGCATAAACATCTTCAGGTGGCGATGTCCAAAGCACAGCTGGTTTGTCGTGTGTACGGGTGTGTGTGCATGTCTGTGTCTGAAGATGTGGCTTATATATTGTGCTGTAGGTTATAGTCTGTGGATTCATAGTCTCCTCTTCCTTAGTTTTCTCCATGTTCCATCTCTAGTATCTTTCTAACAAATGACTCATTTTGCCCACCTATTTTTGTAAGCCTGTTGTCTTGAGTGAAAATAATTGGATGATTGATAATTATGTAACAAATTCAGTGCCTTTTCCTGTTCGTTTGTTGTAGAATTTCAGGGGAACATCTTGGTCTAGTATAGGTGTTCTCAATTAAAATATTGAGGAAAGTTGTGAGGTATTTTAGCGATGTTTGGAAACGATTTTTTTTTTTAATTACAGTAAGTTTTCCAAACCCTCCTGCTCTTGTATTCCAGCATGCTTCCTGCAGTGGGAGTCGAGGGCCAGAGTGAATGGCCAGCCAGAACGCTGGCTTTATGTGAGAGAGCGCATTCCGTCTGAGTGAGCATCTTCCCTCTGCTGGGAACCAGAGGAAAGGTGGCAAGACCTTTTCCTCAACGAAATACAATTCCAAAAGTAAGATAGGATGCTGCTTTGGAGATGCAGCAATGGGACAACAATTACCCCCTAGCAGCAACTTCTTTTACCCTTTGTTTTAGAAAACCGGGGAAGAGAGAAAAGGAATAAAGAGAGGGCAGGAGAAGGGGAAAAGGAGAATATATTACACCATGCTGTGGGTACGCACTCCCTGAGAAATCAAGAAACACATCCGATGGGGAGCCTCGTCCCCTGGTGATGCCCAGCCCCAAATATAAGAATTGGTTCTTCCTTATGCTCTAGGTTGTTTCACCTGGGAAGATTTTACTCACCTGTATCATATTTATCAGATGGGAAGTGTGACATCTGCCACATGGCATGTAGTAGAAATTCACTAGAACGTGTTGGTTTGCTTGTGTGGGTTCCAGGGGCGATCGGTTCCCCACCAGCCTAGGTCACATTCTTCTCCTGGGAATCTGCAGTCTTTTTAGTATTTGACACACTGGAGTTGGGAGACTGAAGGGTTATTATGCTTTATGGATGCCCATCATTTTAATGTAATATTCAATCTTTACAGAATTGATGCAACATGTTCACATTTATGAGAACAAAGAGAACATTGTAGCTGCTGCAGTACCAGTTTGCATCTTATATAAATGCATATTGCTCAGCACAATCATTTTTATGAACCTAAAGTAAAAAACTCTGAGATTTCCCTATAAAAGTACTGATGCTCTAAGTTTTATTTTGAAAAGAAAATACGTCAAGTTCTTTTGTACCTTGATTTAGATCAATAGACCTTTAATTTTCCTTTTCATTTTTAAGGAAGTGATATTGTTCCTTCAAATGAGACACGGTGGAACTTTTGTCCATGATTCCCTTGTGTTCAGACCTGTCTTCTCCTCTCCCTTCTGTCTTTAAGGAGCTCTGGGAAACCAACCTGGAAACATTGTTTTCTCGATAATTGTCATTATCTATTTTCACTTTGATTTCCTCCAACTTAATTGGTGAAATACTTTTTCTCCCATCTAAAAACAACTAAACTGACTGCCATGAACATTTTTGAACGTTTAGTTTATGCCAGTTTCCATGCTTAGTTCTCTAAGTGGTCTAACATTTCTTCTTTGTCATCATGATAATCCAAGGAGTGAGTCCTCTTATCATTCCCGTTATCGCAGATGAGGAAACTGAAGCTTCAAGCAGGTCCTTAGTTTGTGGTTAAGATCTCAGGAGCCAGAATGCCTGGGTTAGAAGCCTGAGGGAATTTGGCCTCCTGAGACCTCTGCCTCCTTCTGAGTCCAGTGGGCTCATGGCTTTAGCCCCACCTTTTACTTTCGGTTTCTGTCCTCTTTCTCATTTGTGAAGACTCCATCTTTTTTTGAAGGCAGCATGTACTTTCATTTCTTTCTTTTTCTCTTTTTAATAGCTATCATTATCATATGTTTGGTGCAGAGTTGGGGCCTCTAAACATGAACTTAAAATACTCCTTTGCCTGGAAATCCTGTGCTCTTTCTTCTTCAGCGGGGTATCTGCAAAGCCTGGGACACAGGTGAATCCATGTAATATCATTTAAGAGCTTCATTAGTCTGTAAAAAATAAAATAATAGTATCTATGTTTTCATAGATATTACTTTATGTAAAGTTTCCTTTACTTTAAAGAAAACTTTCCTGAAACCTAAGAATAACACTAGCATGTCCCCAAGTTTGGATTGACCCAGGGAGAAGGGAGAAAGGCTGAGGAGTGGAGGGGTGAGGATGCCTACTGTTGGCATCACTACGATCAGTTACTTAAACGGCACTATTTATTGGTGCCTGTTCTTGCTACATTATCACTCAGAACAACTCTGCCGGGTAGATTTGATCAGCCCCATTTTAAGAGACACAAGTTCAGGGAGATTAAGTGACTTGCCCAAGGTCACAGAGGCATTGTGGGTGGGGTGGAAATTTCCAGACAGGTCAAGTTGGAAGTCCCAGTTCTTTCCCCCACGTATGGTCACGTTGCCTCTTGCAATAAATATTCCATCCCTTCTCTCATCCACCTCCCAGATCCACCTCTAAAAGAATGACTTATAAATGTTCTTTTCCATCTGCTAATAATACTTTTAAAAAAGATCTTTTTCTCAATTCATGGCCCATCTCAAGCCTGGGTGCCCTTCCAGGGGAGGATTTGTATCTAATTTTCTCTGTATTTCCTGAACTCTCTTTCTTTACAGGTGTCCATATTTATGAACCCAACCTGGAAGTTTTTTTGACCATTTAAATTCTCTCTCATTCTTCTTTTTTATGCCATGTACCATGGCCCTAACTCATGTGCTAATTCCTTTGTCGTTCTATTCAAATATTTTGCATGTCTGAATTTTATCCTACTAACTGAACAGTTGGTGTTTTTAAGGGAGATCCTATGAATTTTTTGTTTTCTTGCCCAGGCTTGATGTTATAGTTTATGAAATGAAAGTCTAACTATAGGATCTGGGTAAAATGTGTGTATTTTGAGAGAGAATGAAATGATCACCACCAAAGTTAACTGCAGCTCATTTTGCTGTTGTTTTCATATTGAATGACAAACAGTTCACGGTCCTACATCCCCTTCAGCCTCACCTTCCCAATAGAGTTGGGTGTGGGCACTAGGGAGCTCCTGGCCACCCTCCCCTCCTCTTTCAGTTCCAGATCTAAGGTGTGCAAGATGAATGGGGAAAACACGCTGCTTTCCCTTCCCTCTATTGGAATTGCTTTTAGCCATCCTTGCCTGTCCCAGGGTGCTTCGTTACTTCTAATTCATCTCTGGTTCCTCATTGATTTATAAAAGCCTGAGCTAAGAATTTTCCTTTCCCTAGATTGTTACTTCATCTTCTTCTTTGCCTTTCCTCTCCTCATACTCCCCTCAGATATGCACGATGGAGGTGACACTTGAGTCTGAGACAGCAATCCATCTTACTCAAGGCCTGTTTGAAGGATGTCTCACATACAAAGAGGCTAGAAATAGGGACTGAGAGTTTGATTCCAGCATGAAAACCAGGCATCAGTAATGATCCACCTTTCGGTGTGTTAAATAGACTCTGGCATCAGCTGAATTATTTCTGCAAGACTGAAGTATTTTGATCAAAATAGACAAGCAGACAAAGGGATTTGCAAAATAATTGTTTCCTGGTTCACTGGCACGCTGGTAATGAGGCCTTGTGCAGACTCTCACAGTCTGGCTCCCTCTAGTGGCACCATCTAAACATGCCTGACTTTGTGTGGCCGAGTTGTTCCATGAATAGCTTCTTATGTGACATTAAGACTTCATTGCCAATTTATGTTCTAACCTAGAATGTGTTTGGTCACTTCTTATGTATTTATTTTTTTCTATGTTTATTTAATTTTGGATTACCTGTGGTACAGTGGTAAGTTACGACAGGCATTTTATAGTTACTCTAAAATAGAATATTTAAAAATGCCAGGGCTTCCCTGGTGGCGCAGTGGTTGAGAGTCCGCCTGCCGGTGCAGGGGACACAGGTTCGTGCCCCGGTCCGGGAGGATCCCACGTGCCGCAGAACGGCTGGGCCCGTGAGCCGTGGCCGCTGAGCCTGCGCGTCCGGAGCCTGTGCTCCGTAACGGGAGAGGCCACAACAGGGAGAGGCCCGAGTACCGCAAAAACCAAAACAAAACAGTTCTGTTAAATGTAAAAAAACCATTCTTAGTCTTCAGCTGTACAAAAACTGCGCATGGCTAGATTAGTCCCAGAGTCTATAGTTTGCAGATCCCTGGTATACCTGAAAAAAAGAGAATCGAATAGAAACATTACAGAACGGCTGGGCCCGTGAGCCGTGGCCGCTGAGCCTGCGCGTCCGGAGCCTGTGCTCCGCAACGGGAGAGGCCACAACAGGGAGAGGCCCGCGTACCGCAAAAAAAAAAAAAAAAGAATAAAAGAATAAAAATGCCTTTTAATGTTTTCTTGGAGGCATTTAAAGTAGTAGGAGTAAAGCAGAAAAAGGAGAAGCAGAAGAGGAAGGAGGCGGAGGAGGAGGAGAGGTTTGAGTGCTGGAACAAATCAAAATAACACCTACTTCTAAAACACTCTTCCCTAATCAGAGAACATAGATAGTGGCCACCAAATTCTTTAATGGTTTCCCACTGACCGTAGAATGAAATTTAATATTTTGGCCTGATATGCAAAGCCCTTTACAATCTAACCCTTGCCTACCTGAGTCCAGAGTCAACCCTACAACTGCCCACCCTGAATTTTATGCTCCAGAAACACACACCGTTACAATTCCTTGAATAGATCAGTGACTCTCACAGCTATGATTGTGTATTCTGTGTGTTCCTTCCATCTGGAACATGTGCTCTGTTCTTGTCCTCCCGTGAACTCAGGCTCAGCCTTCAAGTCTCAGCTCACCTGCCTCTCCCTCTGTGAGGTTAGCCTTGAGTTCCCTGGCGAGGCTGAAACTACTTGCCCTTAATTTCCCATAACACTGTATTATATTGAGCTCTTATTGTGTACTAGCCGTTCCCTTTCTCCTCTCTAGACCTATGTTCTGAGGACGGAAACTATGAAGTTTCATCTTTCTAGTCCAGCTTTACATGGGGGCCTAAGAAATATATATTAAACAGCATCTTTCCCATTTCCTGAAATGTCAAACTAACGTGAAGCACACAAAAGGTAAAATCTTTTTCAGGTGATGCTGAAATTTCTAACACCTAAAAAATGACCTTTTATTATGACTCTGCCTTTTAAGTCAGTAAACACTTTCGTCTTTCTTTTCGAGAAAAATCACTCTTACTGATGTCAGTGAAGAGCTATGTCAGGTCCATGTGACCTTTCGGACCCTGGGGATGTGTGACTGATGTATAAAACAACATATAATAATAGATGCCATTTGTTGACTGGCTCACTTTTATATTAGGCCTTGAACAAAGTGCTGTTTAAAGAAAAACATGCATTTCTTGCCTTGTCAATAGTCATCGGGCCTCTCTGCCTGCCTAAGTGAATGGCGAATGACCTCAGAGACAAAGACTAGGTGATGTCTGCCATTTATAGAGCACAGTAACAGCTCCCATTTATTGTGTACTCACTTGATGCCAGGCACTTTATCTGCATCATCACAGTTTATCTTTACTGCCAACAATATGATATAGGGACAGTTATTATCTATGTTTATTTGCAGATAAAACTGTGGCTCAGAGAGAATAAGTGATACATCAAGATTGTTCAAGTAGTAAAAGGCAGACTGGGACTCAAAATCAGGCACTCTGGTTATAAAGACTGGCCTCTCTTTACGGCAGTGGTTCTCAACTGGGGGTGATTTTGCATCTCAGGGGATATTGGGCAATGTCTGAAGATGTGTTTGATTGTCACAGGTGGGGGACGGGGTGTTACTGGCATCTAGTGGTAGAGGCCAGGGATGCTGCTAAACATCTTAAATGCACAGGACAGTCATCACAACAAAGAATTATCCAGCCTAACATACTGAGAGTGCCCAGGTTAAGAAAGGTTGCTTAATAGAAACAAACCAGGTAGGAACTCATGGCAACTGAGTTTATAGGCTACAGAGATGATTTCCAAAATCAAATTTAGATGATTTATAAACAGAATCTGACCTCTCAATAGAATTCTGACTTCTTATTTACAGCTCTCAGGAGGTCACTTTATTTGAATGATTTTTCCCACAGTTGCAACCCAGGATCTTTAAATTCAAAGTACCTGTCACTCCTTATTTCTCCCTTTGTGGCTTCATCCTTTAAATCAGAGTGACTGTTTTCTCCTTGGCCAGGCTGGAAACTTGGATTCATTTCCTCTTCTCTTTTGCACTGTTCTTTCCACTTTCCCTGTCACTGCATCCTCTCAAATTGATAACTGAATACTGATGACCTTTTCCTAAGCTGGTTTTCACAGTTTCTGTTTGCCTCACCGTAATCCTGATCTAGGTCGTCTTCATGTCTCGTGACATTACCGTAATAGTCTTCCAGCTGATCTCCCTGACTCCATTCTTTTTCTCTTTCAATATTATCTTGCACAATCATCAGGTTAACTTCCCTAAACGAACTCTTTGACCCCCATGTCCTTCAGCATCTCCTTCTGTCATTGGTACAGTGCAGGTTGCATCTGGCACTTAAGATCCCTCAGGATCTGACCCACACCTGTCTTTCCACCCTGTCATCTTCATCTGAGGTACCTCCTCACCTTCTCTTGAGTATCCCATGCTCATCCCTTTACCCACACTGTGGTCTCCAGATGGATTGCCCCAGTTCCCCTCCACCTACACAAAGATTTCCTGTTCTTAAGACTCTTATGATCATTTACAGTTCCGTTTATTCTTCCCCTTTTCTATACCACTTATGTTGGCTATGTTCTCCCTTTGAATTTTCATTTAAATAGTTTATATGCTTGTATTGTATCACTCCAACTGGACAGTTATTTTTTTTTTCCAAAGGAAAACTTGTGAATTTTTCATTTTCTCTCCCAGGGCCTGATATCATAGCTTATTGAATAAAAGTCTAACTGTGTGATCTGGGTAAAATGAAATCATTTTGAGAGTTAATCATCTATAAAATGATAAAAATGACATAATGTGTCACTCTTCTACAAAGCATATTAATATTCTACCCATTTGAAAAATTATCCATAATCTATAAGGTTTATAGAGAATACATAAAAATAATGAAACTAAAGTTGATAGAGTTTATGTGAGTATTATATTAAAAATCAGCATGTTGGGGGACTTTCAAATTTGTTATGTAAGCTAGCATAAACGAATTTTTTAAAAAACCAAGATTTGGTGGAAGGGAAAATTGAAACTATGAATGGCAATGGGGAAAAAATAGGATCATTCGTGTTTTATAAGGGGAATGATTAGGTAAAATTAAAAACAGTTATATTTCCTATGTCACTCATAGACAGTTAAGCCGTAAAAATCAGTGCATTGTTTGTTAACCTGACTGATTTGTTGAACTTGATTATGGCACAGTTTTACTTGGTATTAGAAGATGAAACTTCAATGATAGTAACAGTGGCGCTGGGAGATCTGTTACATTGTATAATTATAACTTCAGTGAATCAAATTCAAATTCATTGAAGGCTGTTTACATTCTGGCCCTGGTCAAATTTTCCAGTTTTATTTCCCAGCATTTCTCTTCGTACTGTGTCCTACAAACCAACCAAACCAGATGCTAACTAATTCTCCCTATGTTTTCCCATCTTTACTGCTTCTCTTGTTTCTTCCACCCAGAATGCTCCTCCCAATAGTTTCCCCCATGTCTAAACCCCTTCCTGACACTACTTAAATATCACCTATACCACCAACTCACTTTCCTTGATCGCTAGTAATAATCAGACCCTTCTCTGAACTCCCTTACCCATTTATTATTCTTTTGTGGCACTTATCTTTCTACGATGTCCAGTTGGTGCAAATGGGCATGACACAACTCTTCTACCAAACAGGATTTCTTTAGGGAAATAATTGTCTCCAGTGCATCTTATCCCCCTAACCCCATGCAGACCCATGGCCTTAACTACAGAAAGGGCAAGAGTTGAACTGGCCTCATTGACCAGATTCAGAAACTTCCATCATTCAGGACCCATTCGTTCATATTCTCTGTCCCTGCTTCTCTTCTCTTTGCAGTTTGGTTTCTTTCTTTCAGACCTGCTGTCCCCACAAGACTGGAGCCATGGCCTTGGAAGATACAGGCTTACATATTTACAGCCATATTACCGAGGGAAAAGAAATTTTTTCCTGCTAAATCCACTTAGGAAAGGACTTCGATAACCTTGACCTGGGGCAGGTATTCATCCCTGGAACAATAACTATGGCCAAGCATGTTGTGTGCAGTGATTGTCATGGCCTGGGTCATGGTTTTCCTCACAGTCATGGAGTAGTGACAGGCAGTGATAACAGTAAGACATTTCCTTTAAGTCTTTTTTCCATTCGTTGTTGAAATTGGACTACATACAGTCGTCCCACGGTATCTGAGGCAGATTGGGTCTAGGACCCCCTGTGGATACCAAAGTCCACGGATGCTCAAGTCCCCATATTACCTACACATATCCTCCTGTATACTTTAAAATCATCTCTAGATTACTTATAATACCTAATACAATGTAAACGCTATGTAGATAGCTGTAAGTACAGTGTAAATGCTAAGTATTGATAAATAGTTGACGGAGCATGGCAAATTCAAGTTTTGCTTTCTCGAACTCTCTGGGATTTTTTTTTTCAAGTATTTTTTTTTTGCTGTATGCGGGCCTCTCACTGTTGTGGCCTCTCCCGTTGCGGAGCACAGGCTCTGGATGCGCAGGCTCTGGATGCGCAGGCTCAGCAGCCATGGCTCACGGGCCCAGCTGCTCCGCAGCATGTGGGATCTTCCCAGACCGGGGCACAAACCCGTGTCCCCTGCATTGGCAGGCGGACTCTCAACCACTGCGCCACCAGGGAAGCCCTTTTCAAGTGTTTTTGATCCATGGTTGGTTGAATCTGCAGATGCACAACCTGCAGATACAGAAGGCCACCTGTATATGGTTTTTGGATCTTGTTTTCTTATCACTATAAAGTCAGCATTGCTCCATAGTAAACCCTCCGTCAACCTATGGGGTACTGTGGGATCACATTTTCTGAACACGCCAGAGGTGTCACCAGGAAACACATTTGACTCTTCTGTCTCTGTCACACTACAGTTCCTGAGCTGTAGAGGAACTGTTATTAATAACATTTCTGGTTAAATCAAATGTGTTCTTTTATGGCTTCCATTATAGAAACAAGGAATGTAGAGTTGTAAGAGGAACTTGAATTTATCTGGTCCAGTGCTTCAGCTTTGCAGAAGTCCTTATGCAAACCTATAACGACGAGTCATGCTTTCTTAGTTTAAATATGTACTCTTATAGGCTATGAGGACCTGGCCGTCCCACCAGAACATAGCGTTGTAGCTCAGATTTCTGGATTGCTGGGACTCCTTCCCCTGACCAATCTTTGCCAGCATCTTTTGTCACCTACTGTCCTTCTGTTGATCATATTATTTTCTTTTAAAATTATATAAAAATGTTTTTTGCACACATCTTTCTTCCTCCTCCTTCTTTCCTTTCCCTCCTCTCTCCCTTTCCCCTCTCCCCCTCCCTCCCTCCCTTCCTCCCTTACTTCCTCCCTCCCTCCCTCCCTCCCTTCCTTCCTTCCTTCCGTCCACCTACCTATCACTTATCTATACAACTTTCTTCAAACACCTAAACAAAGCTATATCCTATCTTCCTCTTGCCTTCTCTCTTCATGTTGCTGGCCACATTCAGATCTTTTAGTCATTCCTGGTGAGATAGTTTTCTTACTGCTGGCCATTCCTGTTCCATTTGTTTCTTTGTAAAATACGCCATCCAAAGTAAACTATTCCTGGGGACTTCCCTGGTAGTCCAGCAGTTAAGACTCTGCGCTCCCAATGCAGGGGGCCCAGGTTCAATCCCTGGTCCGGGAACTAAGGTCCCACATACCTCAACTAAGCCTGTGCGCTCTAGAGCCTGCCTGCTGCAACTAGAAAAGCCTGCGTGCTGCAACTAGAGAAGCCCACTCACCGCAACAAAGACCCAGCACAGCCTAAATAAATAAATAAATAATAAATTAAAAACCAGAAACAAAGTATACTGTTCCTGCCAAAGGAGAGAGTCCATCGGGCCTTTGCTCACTGTGACGTGCAGTTTACTTCTGTTCTGAATGTGTCATGAAGAGCCCAGTGACCAGAGCCCAGCTGCGTGGACTCCTATTGTGGCTCCACCTCTTTCTGGACAAGTCCCATCCTCTATGCACATGGGTTTTCCCACCTGTCGAGTGCAGGTATCAGTCAGTGGTAGCTACCTGGTAGGGTTATGAAGAGAATCACATCCTTGGCCAACAGGGAGCCCTTTGTTCTGAATATTTTCTCTATCATTATAACCTAATTCTTGGTGGTATTTTGACAACCAAATCATGACTGTTTATTTTCACTTCCAGGTCTTTAAACCTGTGGCTTTCCCCGTCTAGAGCATTCTTTCCAGGATAGTCATAGGGCTGGCTCCGTCTTATTTTTTCACAGCTTGAATATCATGTCTCAAAGACCCTCTCCCACCCCGACTGCTGTTTCAAAATGTCTCCTCGTGGAAAAGGGAACCCTCTTGCACTGTTGGTGGGAATGTAAATTGATAACAGCCACTATGGAGAACAGTATGGAGGTTCCTTAAAAAACTAAAAATAGAACTACCATATGACCCAGCAGTCCCACTACTGGGCATATACCCTGAGAAAACCATAATTCAAAAAGAGTCATGTACCACAATGTTCATTGCAGCTCTATTTACAATAGCCAGGACATGGAAGCAACCTAAGTGTCCATCAACAGATGAATGGATAAAGAAGATGTGGCACATATATACAATGGAATATTACTTAGCCATAAAAAGGAATGAAATTGAATTACTTGTGAGGTGGATGGAACTAGAGTCTTTCATACAGAGTGAAGTAAGTCAGAAAGAGAAAAACAAATACCGTATGCTAACACAAATATATGGAATCTAAACAAACAAACAAACAAACAAACAAAATGGTCATGAAGAACCTAGGGGCAAGACGTGAATAAAGACACAGACCTACTAGAGAATGGACTTGAGGATACGGGGAGGGGGCAGGGTAAGCTGGCACAAAGTGAGAGAGTGGCATGGACATATATACACTACCAAATGTAAAACAGATAGCTAGTGGGAAGCAGCTGCCTAGCACAGGGAGATCAGCTCGGTGCTTTGTGACCACCTAGAGAGGTGGGATAGGGAGGGTGGGCGGGAGGGAGACGCAGGAG
Organism: Lipotes vexillifer; assembly: GCF_000442215.2. Lineage (NCBI taxonomy): Eukaryota > Metazoa > Chordata > Mammalia > Artiodactyla > Lipotidae > Lipotes > Lipotes vexillifer. The sequence continues at coordinate 534,506 of NW_006773166.1, read as the reverse complement.
GGAAGAGATATGGGGATATATGTGTATGTGTAGCTGATTCACTTTGTTATACAGCAGAAACTAACACACCATTGTAAAGCAATTGTACTCCAATAAAGATGTTAAAAAAAAGAAAAAAAAGTCTCCTCTTGCCCTGGTCACTGTCTGCCCCTGTGCTCTAGTTCACTTTCTTCACTGATCTTATCACTGTCTGACACTGTCTTCTTCATTAATCTGTGTAATTATTAGTTTATTTTATCTCCATTGGAATATGAGAGACATGAGGCCAGAGATCTCTTTTGCCTCATTTACTGATTGATGTTCACAGCGCCGGTGAATCATGTCTTGCACATACTGAGCACACAGCAAACTCTGTTGCATAATAGCTTTGAGTCCACAAAGACTTCCAGCTACTTTTCAGATGCTTTTTTCCTAAGATCGATCTCCCCCATCCCATCTCATTGTAATGAAATTTTAAAACCTAAGTCCCAAACCTGTATTGATCCTTAATAAATATGACTTCTTGCTTTCTATGTAGAATTCCAGTATTCCCATAGTGTTTTGAATTTGATGCTGAACTTTTTTTTAGCAACTATGATCATTTTATGGTAACAATAACATTATGCATGTGTTGAGTGCTTACTGTATAAGAAGCACTCATAAACCTTGACAGAGTGTCTTATTTAAAATATTGAGTTGGCCAAAAAGTTCGTTCAGTCAGTGAATATGGTGTTCAATAAAGTTCTTGGTGAAAATGAAAAATGTGTCTTTTATTTTTACTTAAAACCGAACGAACTTTTCGGCCAACCAAATACATAAAACAACCCTATGATGCAAAAATCATTTTATTCCCATTTTAAAAATGAGAAAGCCAAGGCACAATGAGGGCTGGTAACTTGCCAAAGTTGCACAACTAGTAGGTCATAGAGCTGGGATTTGAACCCAGGAAGTCTGACTTCATAGGCTGCATGTTCATCAGTGTTATAAATTACCTTCTTCTGAGCTTTGTATTATTTGCAAGTTTGATATGTGTGTTCATCTATGTAGGTTTCCCCCGCTATCCAATATAGCATTCCTATGAAACCTTGCATAAGCTGAAATGATGTGAAGAAGCAATTACCTTAGGATGCATCTTGCTAATGACTGTACAAAATTGAGGTAAAGCACAGATGCTCACAGACACAGTTCAAATCTGTGGCCCCTCGGTGGTGAGATGCTGAATGTAGTTCTAGGGGAAGGAGCTTGGCGGTGCCACTCTTGGCCACTTGGGCTGTGCACTGCCTCTGTACGGGCTCGTGGCAAAACAAATGCTGAAAGCTATTTTCACTTTTCTCCTTTTTTCATAAAAACAAAAATCTTCTTTGGATTTCTTTCGGTTAGTGGAAACAGGTACTAATGTAGGTGTTTTGTAAAAGTGAAGGGGCATAGAGTGAACTTTCACAAAGTAGAGGAGACCTGTATCTATGTTCAAGTTGTGATGATAAGATGCCCAAGCCAAGACTAAGCCTTCGTGACACTTCAGTGCCTTTCATACTGAGCCAGCAGCCAATACCTTTTGATCGTGTTGTCAATCAGCTCAGTATCCATAAGGCTGAACACATGATGAAGTTGCTGTGGGGAAGTTGGTAAATGATTAATAAAAGACAAGATACACTATATGGCATTTCTGTGAACTACAAACTAGTATTTCTAGCAGAAATATAATTTACCAAGCCTATTTTGCTGTAGTTTGAAAAGCATATTCTTTTCTGCATGTTCATATCTTATTTCCCAGAGGATTTGCAATAACTAGCCACAATAATATATTCTAAAATAATGATGTTGTAGGTAGGAATAAAAAATCAGGTCAGTGAAAAACAAATAAAAGTAAAACACAGGACTCTGGGGTGGAGGATGGTCTGAGAGATATATAAATATTCAGACCTAAAGGAACCACACACAGTTGCCTTGGTTGAACCTCAAATTTCTATTTTTTTAAAGTTGCCTGATAGCCAATTAAAAAAAATAGAGGCATGATCAGTTCTTATTATCAGTGAGGAAAACTCATGCCAGTTATTCAAGGAAAACAACAATTTTCCAGTTTCATAGCTTGATAATACATTTCTGCATGGGCCTGTCAGTGATAGCATGAACAAAGACTTCTACAGCATACCTACCATGAACTGTTTGGTTTCATGTGACTCCTTCTTGTCTTGTCCCTTGGTAAAAGCTGAGAGTAAGACACTGAAGCATTATTCAAGGAAAGCAAATCTAGAAGGAGTGGAAAACCCAGACAGTATGGTCAAAGGATAGATAGAACTTAGAAAACTATCTATTCTTCCAACAGTCCTCCATTTATCAATACATTTATCTTACTTGAGATTTTGAAACAGCTGTCTGGGCAGCAGAGAGCTCAAAGTAGGATTCTTTGAAGACTGTTTGAAGTGTTCTGGATGGTTTACTGTTGGATGCATGTATCTTAGGAAATGGATGAGAAGATGTAGAGAAGATGTAGAGAATGACAGACTTTTCTGGAAGTTAAAGATTTAAGCAAGTTTTGTTTTTTAATTAAAAGTCCCTTTTCAGGGACTTCCCTGGCGGTCCAGTGGTTAAGACTTCACCTTCCAATGCAGGGGGCGCGGGTTCGATCCCTGGTCAGGGAGCTAAGACCCCACATGCCTTGCGGCCAAAAACCCAAAAAATAGAACAGAAGCAGTATTGTAACAAATTCAATAAAGACTTCAAACATGGTCCACATCAAAAAAAATCTTAAAATAAATAAAGTCCCTTTTCATATCTATATGTAAGAGAGAAGTTAACTTTATTGTAAGAGAGAATTAACTTTACCTCTGCTGTTTAAGTATTCACCCCTTATTCCTTTATTCATTCTTTCAACAAATATTTATTGAGCACCTATTATGCCTTGGAAACCTGGGTTGTGGCAGTGAATAAGACAGATATGGTTCCCCTCTCAATCGATTGTACATTCTAGCGGGGAGGGCAAATGTTAAACAAGATACTACTTAATTATTTAGTTACAATTTTGATAAGATCTACTGAAGACAATTACAGGGTTAAAAGTAAGCATGTAAATGGTAGTCCAGCTCACTGCTTAACCCTTTCTGGTTTGAATAGAGCATCTCTACATTATGGAAGCTGTTGCCTCTAAGATATTAATAGCCTTCTAATCACAGATGGCTTGTTGTACTCTTGACAGACTTTACCTGTGATAAATAGGAAACATAAAAATCTGAATTGCTCTCATTTGGGGTTGGGTTATGGGTAGGTGGGAGCTCTGGATCCTTGGACTTTTCCTAGACTTGGCAGTCCCATGATCTAAAACGACTGTTCTAGAAATCTCAGCACTACCTAGCCTTTCCTTGTTTATTGGCTTCCCAGTAAATAAGGGGACAGAAATAAGCTCTGCAGACAGTGCCTAAACTGCCCAGTCCCAGCATTGTTCCTAGTTCTGTGCTGGATTCTCTGAATGCTTCATGTACTGACCCAACCCAAGAAAGAAACTCTGGCATCTTCTTTGGATTTGTGCAACCAAAGCTGGACCTTCTTCAGTTTCTGTAGTTCCCACCAATGATTTTACTCTCACATTCCACTTCCTACTCAGGTTTCTTAGCCACCCACCTCTTAGCCCAGCTGCTGTCCAGGCATGGTTTGGTGAAGGAGACTAGAAAGGATGGTAATTGTATCCATCAATTCAATCAGTATATTTTGAGCTCCAAATATGTGCCGAGCATTGTCCAAAGAGCTTGGAATAAAACAATGAACAATGTATATTTTGAGCTCCAAATATGTGCCGAGCATTGTCCAAAGAGCTTGGAATAAAACAATGAACAACAATAACCAAAAATCCCCTTCAAATCCATGCCCTCTTGGAGCATGTTTTAGTGGAGGTTACAGACAATAAACGAATGCAGAACAAGATTGTAAAACAGATGGTGTTAAGCTCTTTGGAGAATACAGAGCAAAGAAGGATAGGGTGCGTCGGGGTGGGGAGGGTGAAAGTTTACCCTTCCAAAGAATACCTCTCTGAGAAGGCGAAAGTTGAGCAGACATGAAGGAGTCGTGGCATGGCTGTCTGGGAGAAGAGTATTCCATAGAAAGCAGCAGATGTGATGTTGCTTAGCCAGGTGCCTGCGTATTTGAGAAACAACCAAGGGGCAAGTGTGGCTAAAGCAAAGTGAGTGAGATGCAGTCAGAAAAGTAGCAGAGAACCAGGACCAACATTCAGTGGTCCATTTAGGTCATGAATGATCTTGTAGCTGTAGTTGAGACTTTGGCCCATACTATGAGGGAGGGCTGTGTAGAAGGGTAGCATGTTCTGACTTCGTTTTTAAAAGGATCACCCTGTCTTCTGTGTGGAAAATAGAATGAAAGCGGCAAGGGCAGGTGCAGGGACATCATTTGGAAGTGGTTACCACAAAACAGGGGAGAAATAAAGACTGTGGATGGGGGATAATTTGCTCAAGTGGGTTTCTCCCTTTGTTCCATTTGATAAAAGAATGGAAGAACTTAGTGGATAGGGTGTTAATAGAGATGCAAGGAAATAAGATGTCAGAATTATCTGAGATAGTAAACAGGTGATGATGTAATGATGGAACAGGAAATATATTGAAAAGAGATGTCTGTCTAAGAGCAGCATGTAAAAGATGATCCTGAGACACAAGTGTTTTTCTGTTGCCGACTGAATATGAAAATGTCAATTAAAGATGCTAGAATAAAAGTAGAGGGAAAATTCAAGGATAGAGTTTTCAGTTTGAGAGTTACAGATATATGGAATTCTGTATGGTTTATAAAATACTTTTTTTAATTTTTTTTGTCTTTGTTGGGTCTTCGTTGCTGCTTGCAGGCTTTCTCTAGTTGCGACGAGTGGGGGCTACTCTTCGTTGCGGTGCACGGGCTTCTCATTGCGGTGGCTTCTCTTTCTGCGGAGCATGGGCTCTAGGCACCTGGGCTTCAGTAGTTGCAGCATGCGGGCCCTAGAACATGCAGGCCTCAGTAGTTAACGGCACGCGGGCTCAGTAGTTGTGGCTAGTGGGCTCTAGAGCACAGGCTCAGTAGTTGTGGCTCACGGGCTCTAGAGCACAGGCTCAGTAGTTGTGACACATGGGCTTAGTTGCTCCGCCGCATGTGGGATCTTCCTGGACCAGGAATTGAACCCATGTCTCCTGCATTGGCAGGCAGATTCTTAACCACTGCACCACCAGGGGAGTCCTATAAAATACTTGTATTTAATCTATTTTATACCATATGAATGGCTGAGCTACCTTTTCCTCCACCTTTCCCCAAATCCTACGGTATGTGGAACATGAAAAGAACATGAGTCTAGAAGAGTTAGAGAACATTCAGTGGTCCATTTACTACCATTTATTGGGCATCACTGAATGTCCACCATGTTATGACAAATATTCTAGATACTAGGTACTGGATATATAAATATGAGTGAAACAAAATTATTCTTAAGGGTAGCCTATAATCTAATGGGAGGTATATAGAAATAAAGAAAGAAATTATACCGTAGTGTTATATACACAGAAGGGGATTGGCTAATTCTTGTTGAATTGAATCAAGGAATTTCCCTCTGTGCAGTGTCTTGAAGGATGAATAGGAGAGCCAGCATTTGAGGGTGGTGGGTAGGAAGAGCGAGGAAGAAACTTCACTTGCCAAGGAACAGAGGGGTGAAATCACATGGCTCATTTAGTTTGTTTGTTTGTTTGTTTTTCATTTAGCATTTGAAAGCAGAGATGCACAGAACTTAAGAGAGGGTCTTGTCTCGGGAGCTGAGATATGTCATCTAGTGTAGAAAACAGCTCAAACCTTTTAACGACTTTCAGGATGTATTTTTATCATTTTTTATCCAAATCAGGACAGTTTTTACTTTGAAAGGGGGTACTTTTAATAATTACACTGGAATAGGTATAAATTAGAATTGTGCTGGCAAACCCAGGCATATGGTCACCAAATGATATCTGTTTTTCTTTGCAAAGTGGTCATAATTATACCTATTGATGGTACAAACTAAATTCCCTGATTTAAAAAAATGTTATAGAGAAAATAAACCAAGAAAGTAGATACTTTCTTGGTTTTGGTAGAAGAGATAGCTACTTTATTTTATTTATTTATTTTTTAGTGAGTTTCTTATAGAATGCATATAGTTGGGTCATCTTTTATTTTTATTTTTTATTAATTTATTTATTTTATTTTTATTTTTGGCTGCGTTGGGTCTTTGTTGCTGTTCGCGGGCTTTCTCTAGCTGTGGCTAGCGGGGGCTACTCTTTGGTGCGGTGTGCGGGCTTCTCATTGTGGTGGCTTCTCTTGTTGTGGAGCACGGGCTCCAGGCGTGCTGGATTCAGTAGTTGTGGCACCCGGGCTCAGTAGTTGTGGCTCGCAGGCTCTAGAGCTCAGGCTCAGTAGTTGTGGCGCACGGGCTTAGTTGCTCCATGGCATGTGGGATCTTCCCGGACCAGGGCTTGAACCTGTGTCCCCTGCATTGGCAGGCGGATTCTTAACCATTGCGCCACCAGGGAAGCCCAGAGATAGATACCTACTTTTAGACAGAAAGTCAAGGAAGCTTTTTCTGAGCAAGGACTTTTGAGCTGAGAACCGAATGACAAGGAGCAGTCCATGGGGAGGTCTGTGGCCGGAGTGCTCCAGGAAGAGTACACAGTAAAAGTCCTGTCCTGGGAGTCAGCAAGGCCTGTTAGAGAAAAATTGTCTGGTTGGAAAATGAGATGAGCTCTGAGATGTAGGGAGAGGCTAGTTCACGTTGGGCCATACATGTAGGTATGGTGAGGAATTTGGATTTTATGCTAAGTGTCTCATGTATTTAGTTTGCTAGAGCTGCTGTAATGAAGCACCACAGCCTGAGTGGCTTAAACAATAGAAATTTATTTTCTCACAGTTCTGGAGGCTAGAAGTCTAAGAGCAAGGTGTTGGTGGTATTGGTTTCTTCTCAGGGCCATGAGGGAAGGATCCATTCCAGGCCCCTCTCCTTGGCTTGTCCATCATTGTTTTTTCCTCCTTTCTTCTCATTGTTTTCCCACCCCCCCCATATGTGTCTGTGTGTCCAGATTTCCTCTTCTTGTAAGGCCATCATTCATGTTGTATTAGGCCCTGCTCTAATGACCTAATTTTAACTTAATTACCTCTTTAAAGACCTTATCTCCTTTTGGTCACATTCTACAGGATTGAGGGCTAGGGCCTCAACATATGAATTTTCAGAGAGATGTAATTCAGCTGATAACACCTCAATAAGTCTGGAAAGAAATGGGGGGGGGGAGATTCCATTAACTGAATAAGATGTTTAAACTCAATTTTAAAGGGAAGATGAATAAAAACAGTTATATCTCTATTTCCAGTTAGCATGGAGGTCATGATGTAAAATAGAAAGAAGCTTTGTGTAGAGGATAGTGTTAAGATTTCTTAAGGGAAGACATTATTCAGTTGTCTAGATGTCAGACCAGTCTATGTGTAACAAAACATGCAATCTTGAATGGTTGTTAAAATAAGGTATATAGGAGATCCTGGTGGCACCAGGGTCTGGAGTGGTAGGACCTAGGAATGGCCAAGGATGACTGTCCTTTGTTCATGGGTGATAGAACAGAAGGAAAAAGGAACTATACATGGAGGCACGTGAGGAAGGTCACCTGCTTGTCCAAATTCCAGGTACTGGAGTGTGAAAGCAGAGACATGAGAGCATCACCCTACTTGGTGGGGTGATATTTACGTGAGATATTTTCCTAATGTCTATTACAAAGTTGATCCAGGAGCAAGGTCTAAAAGTAGTGGTTACCTTAAACTCTCTGAATACTTTCTGGATATATGATTCTGTGTGTGTGTGTGTGTGTGTGTGTGTGTGTGTGTGTGTGTGTATGAGTTAGAAAGAACTAAATCAGAACATTTGCTAGCTTTAATTTCTCAGAAGAATCTTGAAAGCTGTATTCTGGTCATTCCATGACAAGCAAGTGATGAGGCAAACAGTTATTCCAGAAAAACTTTTGATGAATGTGCGTATGGGTCAGGAGGTAGAAGAACAGAACAGAGATCTGGGACAACAGTAACCATGACATCTTAGCATTTAGTAAAGGAAATATTGACATCTATGTCTTGAAGTTGTCTGAATCAGTTTAGGGAAAAGAGAGAATATTACGACTGAACCCTATTAAATGAAATACTGTTCATACAAGTACCATAAACAAGTTTCTTCTCTCAGAGCTGAGCTGCTTCATGTTCCTTCTCTTGGTTCCACTTTCTACTCAGGAACTCAATTTGTTTTACTTCATTTGTATTTACCCTTTTGAACTTGATGTTCGGGCTGCCCCTTTAATACCTAAGACTCCTTCACCAAGAGCACATCGTCATTTTTCCTTTGCTCTGGGCCTTCCTTCTGTGCCATCCCTAAGCCATTTTCACCTTTTTGTGTCCTGGAGTTCCAGGTCACATAGAGTTATAGACTCTCTACTTGCCTAGAAGTGGAGTCTAGATAAAGCAGAAGAGGCCCTTCTAGAATCTGACCTCGGACAATATGGTGGTGGATATCCTCACTGAGAAAGATGATGTGACTGGAAAACTCATGATGAAACAGCACTGTAGAAGGAGGAAGGAAAGACATTTAGTAGTGGACAAAAACAAAGGGGAGATGCATGGCTGTTGAACTAAGATCTGAAAAGCTAAAACTCCAAATGAGTTGACTTTTGAGAAGGCAGAAGGGAATTAAAAACCTATTTAAGCATAAGTCTTGAGCAATAAAGGATAATAAATTGAAGGTTAAATAAATAGTTTGAAAAGATGACATGATGATAGGTGATACAAGAGAGGGCAGTTTATCAATTATAATTTTCTTTTGAACTCACTGTAAGATATGGTCTTACCAAGGAATATCAAAAAATTACAAACAAGATTTCGTGGAGTAGGAGGCTTCGGGATCAACCCTGCTGGCGGGGTGTAGGGAACAGAGGGAGAAAGCCTGAACAGAATAGTGTGAGTTAATGCCATGAGGGCAAAATTGAAGAGCTGGTTTTTGAGAAAGGATTAGATGTATTGGAAGGAATCGTGATAATCAAGGTAGAAGCTGGCTTGGGAGTATGTCCTCTTCCTCTTGTCTCTGAAGCAGTCCTCAACTAAATATTCTCACTTGGTATAAGATGCAGCTCTCAATGGCTCCTCCACCTGAGTTCTTGTTTCCAGTCTAAGGGACACATCTAGTTCATAGACCATTTGCAAAGGCTAAGTGGTTAACTGGCCCAGTCCTAGTCCAGTGATTCGAACGGATCTTCCTGGCTCTGGCCGTCACCAGCACCCACTGCCTCAGGGCTGTCTCACAGTGATCAGCAGAGATTTTAGACAATTTTAGGTTTACAGGAAAAACGATTAGTCTAAACATTGGGAACATGAATACACATAATTTCCATCAAGGGAAATCATGTAATTCCAAAGATAGTTTGACAGATTTTATTAAATTTAAAAATGTAGTCTTTCTCAGCATCTGTTATATATGAGAGATGCTTGTTTCACATCAAATAGAACACACCAACTACTAGTTTTCCTTTATTAGAACATTCTCCATTAAAATATTTTTTTGCCTGCAGGGAATTGAAATAGATGACCTCTAAAGGTCCATCCAGTGCTAAAACCCATGCTTCTGTGTATTACTAATAATTGGCGGCTTCTGTGTATTACTAATAATCGGCCAACTTCCTGGAAGCAGGGTAACTTTTTTTTTTCAATTTAGAACAACACAGGAATTTTGGAATACAGTTGTTGAAGAACGGCACCAAAATACTAAGTTATTTCATGTAACTTTACCTTAATGTTGGCAATTATTTTCAATATCTGTTTTCCAGGGAAGGAGATGAGTTGATATTATCAGGTTAGGCACATGGAGAAGAATTAGATTTTAAATTTAAAAAATTGTTTTAGAATATCAAATGGGCATTTAAACTGAGGTGGGACAAAATAATTCCTGTGGATTTTACTAGATGGAATCATAAATGACAAAATCCCTTTTCTTCTGTTCTCATCATGGTAAACTAATGCTTTAGCATTTACTGCTCCTATATGTCATCTGATTTTCACATGGGTTTTTTCTAATGTATGATTTATATGTTTTATAGATGGGCAAACATGTCAGAGAGGTTAGTGACTTATTCAGGGTCACATATGTGAACACATGTTAAGCATCTATGTGGGAAAAGATAATATAATTTTTTTAACAGCTTTATTGGGGTATAATTGCTTTACAATGGTGTGTTAGTTTCTGCTTTATAACAAAGTGAATCAGTTATACATATACCTATGTTCCCATATCTCTTCCCTCTTGCGTCTCCCTCCCTCCACCCTCCCTATCTCACCCCTCTAGGTGGTCACAAAGCACCGAGCTGATCTCCCTGTGCTATGCGGCTGCTTCCCAGTAGCTATTTTAAAGGATTCAACTCAGGGACAGCCAAATGGAAGGGATGCAGAGGGCAAGGATGGGAGAGGGAGGGTGGAGAGCTTCCGTTCCCTCTCTGGGCATGTCACCCTCCCAGCACATTGATGTGTTCACCCACCTGGAAGCTCCTCAAACCCTATCATTTAGGGGTCTTATTGAGGTACCATTATGCTGACATGATCGATTGAATTATTGGCCATTGGTGATTGAACTTGGTCTCTAGCCTGTCTCCCCAGTGTGAAGGTTGGAGGTAGAACTGAGAATTCTAGCCCTAATCTAACAATATTTCTGGCCACCAGAACCTGGGAGAAAGACCATGTATTTATTTTTATTGTACCACAGACATCTACATGCCCAGCTGGGTGCACTGGGGATACAGTGATGAATGGAATAGACAGTCCCTGTCCTTGTGGACTTCACGTTAGGCAAACTCACTGAAGGGGAGATCAGCCTAGAGAAGTGTTAGTGAAAGTTGAAAACAGACAAATGAAACATAACCTTTATTCTCATAAGTGTTTACCTCCATATGTGAGTAAGGAGTCAACTGGGAGCAAGGAGGAGATGCTGGGTGTGGGATGGTGATGAAAATTGGAGAAGCTGACACTGAATCACTATTAATCCCATCTGTTAGATGTGGTCTAAGGTTGGCACATTTTTCTTATGAAAGCACAGACACATGCTGGCCAGGAAAGTATAGGCAAATAGAGAAGATGCTTTTAAATGCTACCGCAGGCTGCAATCTAGGTTATACAGTTCATGCAGAATAATGCATGCATGTGCAAATACATACATGGATTAATGAACACATGAATTGATAAATTCTTTAAAAATATAAGTTAATAGATTATTGCATATAAGCTAGTTATGTGTAGAACTATATTAGGTTGCTTACATTTCTTTCTTTGAATTTTGAATTTAGGAGATTTTCAGTGTGAAATCTTAATGGAAATCTTAAAACGTCCTTTGAGAATCACTCAAAAAAATCCTTGAAAAGGCATACTTTTCAGAATGCTCACATCTTGTTACTTTTGTTCTTGTTCTCCTTACCCTTTTTGTCTTCTCCACATCTCTAAATACGAAGTTATTTATTTAGTTGTGCCGAAGTTGTAACCCTCATGGTTTTATTGAAATCGATCTACTCACAACTAATTTTTCCCTATGATCACACATGTAAGAACATAGAGGTTTTCTTTTCACTCAGTAAGGAAGAGTGCAGCTAGGATATTTCACTGCCCTTTATGGGTATTTTACACCTTTTGAGTAATCCCTTCCCTCTTATAAAAATATCAATATTCATAATGAGGTGGAATCCAATTGAGTCAAACTTGTGAGTAAAACAAGATGCTCTAGTCTCTGGTTTAAACATTTTGAATTTTCTAGAATGTAATTAAGTATGGAATCTATTTATCTCAGAATCTTACTTTGTGAATTTTTTGAATCATAGTTTCTAAAATATTGTCTCCAATTTTGAGGCCAAGATCACGAAACAGAAAAGAAACAAAACAAACAAAACAAACCCAAAACAGTTGTGCATCAAAGGTAAAGAGAGCTATGTTTGTCAGATCAAGTTCATGCTGTTTATGGGCCTTCAACCAATTTAGACAGAGCTAGTGTAAGCGGCTTTGAATACACTGCATTACTATTCAGCTGGTTTCTCCAGTTAATAATCATGTTCTCTACCATCTTTCACATAAATGGGAGTTCTGTCAGCATTGCTACAGCAGCCCCCTTTCCAGGTGGCACTCTCATTTTGTGGGCAGCGAAAGGGGAGAAGTGTTCTGAGTTGCTCAGGACTGCAGAAGACTGAGGCCAGTGTTGACTCCCACACAAGGTGGGCTGAGCTCTCTCACGGGTGTGATTGTGTGGCTTTAAAAACTTTCATAAACTAAATATGTAGGCTTTTAACTAATAATAGAATAAGAGTTTAAATCTATTCACTTTACTCTGTAGTGAAAATCCTGACAGACAAGTGTAAGGGATTTTTTTCTCTTGTAATGAATTTATTATAGAGTCTCAGTTCTTTGAGGAATAAACATGTCATGGTTTTCTTTTGTCTTTTTTTCCAGTAATCTCTTTCAATCATCTCCTTCTACTCCTTTAGCTACATCTTGAACAGGTTCCACAATTTCTCATTCATTTCATTTATTAAAATTTAGTCCAGGGCTTCCCTGGTGGCGCAGTGGTTAAGAATCCGCCTGCCAATGCAGGGGACACGGGTTCGAGCCCTGGTCTGGGAAGATCCCACAGCCTGCACTCTAGAGCCCGTGAGCCACAACTACTGAGCCCACATGCCACAACTACTGAACCCGTGTGCCTGGAGCCCATGCTCCGGGGTCCCCGTGGTGAGAGACCCGGAGGCCCCAGCCCCCGGGGCAAGGAGGCCCCCCCCCCCCCCGCCGCTTGCTGCAACCAGAGAAAAGCCCACGTGCAGCAGCGAAGACCCAACACAGCCAAAAATAAATAAAATAAATTTAAAAAAATTTAGTCCAGTATAGTCTGTGTTCCTCTCTTACCTGATGTAAAGCTCCCCTCCCCCATTATAGACTAGACTTGTGACCTAGAGGCGGATTTCAAGGCCAGGTTCCTCAGGGGTGGAGTGCTTTAACCTGGAAGAGGTCTCTGTGGGAAGTGCACAGTCTTCTTAGGGTTCATACTGCTTATAGAAAGCGCCTCACTCTTAGCCAACTTGAGTCTGTTCTACTCACTGTGGTTGTGGTGATCTGCCTAGGTGGTATGTCCTTTTCCAGAGTGTGGTGGTCAGGTTTGTCTTGGCCCCTTTTCTTCTGAAGACCCCCTGAGACGGGTCAGCCTAGTTGACCCTGAGCCCTGCCACAGTCCCACCTGCAGCTTCTCCTGGTTGGGCAAACCTGGTTGCTTGACCTAGTGATGGCCAAGGGCATTTTTTTCCTCTCACCTTCACACTCCTTGAAGTAGAAATACAGGAACTACTGAGAGTCTCTCTGGGACCCCCAGAGTCCCTGAGGAATTGGGATGGGGTTGCCTCATCTTTTAGGCTTCAGGCTTGGCCTCTCCAAGCTCTATGGGCACAATCTACTATGGCTGGCTTGAATCTTTCAAAATTTCTAGACTGGAAGTAAGCATCAGTCATAATTTTTCCATATCCCTCCGTATTCCAGGGGACAGTTGCCAAACTCTTTAAGGAGTCTCTTATTATGGCTCTTCCCGGAGTAGCAATGGGTGCACCTGCAGGGCCCAGCAAGCATTTAGTCAGGGAATGGGATGAAGATGCGTCCTCCATGAGTGATTGCAAGTGAAGGCTACCACTGCTCCTTACTGAAGCCAAGTGTTAATTGGGGAAGGGAAGAAGACAGCTGTCTTCACAAAAGCCACATTTCCCGTAAAAATTCAGTTCCCTTCCATCCATCTGCAGTCTGGCAGTTGGTGGTAGTTGGGTAGGTTCTGTTCCCTTCTAGGAAGACCTGGTCGTGGGAGGTGTCTCTCTCCAATTTGTGGCAGTTTATTGGTAGCTCTGTGTGGGTCTGGGGCACAATCCTCAGACATCAGAAAAGTTCTCACTTAATATCCTGCTAAATACTTTTTTGTTATGCACCTCTGTCCCCAGACTAGCAACAGAAAGAAAAAGAGAGAAGTAGTCCATTTTTGTATTTCCTCTTGATGTCGAATGTGGCGGTCTGTTTTCTGAAGAGCTGTTTCTAAGCTTGCCCTGGCTCATCTTCGTGCGTTTTCCCCTGTGTGGGAGAGTGTAGTGGCTGAGGACACCTTTGCTGGTTCTGTCAGTACGTCCCTCAGCCTGTCTTGAGGTCACTTGAGGACAGTTTGTGAACCAGCAGCTGCCTCTGTCTACCTGCGGGTGTTTGCCAGCCACGAGAGCCTGCTTTGCCTGCTCAAGACAGACTAGAAGTGCTAGAAAGGTGGGCCCCTCTTGGAGGCTCCCTGGTGAGACCACATCCCAGTTGTCCACAGCAATTTCCTGGCTATTAACCTGATTTCCTCCCATCCCTGTTCCACTGCCCGACTTCCTCCCCCTGCTTCCTGGGATCCCCTCCCAAATAAACTACCTGCATTCCAATCCTTGTCTTAAGGTCTGCTTTTAGGAAGGACCCCTGGTGAAGACAGTACAGATTTTAGAGCAGGGCTGCCTTTTGGCAAATTCTGGCTCTATGACTTACAGTTTTTAACTTAAGGAAATGATTAGACACCTTGTTACTTCAATTTCCTCATCTCTATAAAAGGTATAGTTATAATAACTGAGTTAAGCTTCTATGAAGCTTAACTGAAATAATTCCAATCAAGTGCTTAGCATAATGCCTGCCACATTAGTTTTCAATAAATGTAGCTTCAGTTATTATTCTTATTAATGTTGGTCTACTTCCCATCATCTCTAAAGAGATGGCATGAACAGCTGTAGACAACTATAGGTTTTAAAAATTCTGGCAGCTTTCTCACCTCACATCTGTGTAAACTTCTGGAGCCTGAAAGTTCTTCAGGTCCCTCCTGGCCTGTAAGTTATAGACTTGTGCCATTGGAGGAGATGTGCAGACTTTAAGAAAGGACTAAGCTAGTGGGGTGAAAGGCCAGGCTTCCTGTGCTTCAGGGAAGTCTGATGTGGGCGCTGAGTGAAAGCCTCATGAAATACAAGCAAAACGGATTGACAATGAAATTCATGTTCCTGGCACACTAGGGAGATAGATGGTTTTCCAGAACTCTGCTAAAATTTTGAAAAATTCTGTCAGTAGTGCCTCTGCTTAAGTATAACATGGTATGTTAAGAAGGAATATTTTAACAGACTGTCTGTCGAGTTCCTCTTATTGTCCCAGACATTCTGTTTGATACTCGGTATTTAAAACAAATGTGACTTGCTTCCTGGTTTCAAGTCTGGTCAGGGAGACAGACACATAGACAGGTAGATAAGAGCACAAAGTGCCATGGCTATACCGAGAAGGTAAAAGAGTTCATTTGGGCTAAGACAGGGGAGAAGGAAGGAAGGGGATTTTTATATACTTTAATGTGCCCTGCAGATGGCTTAGCAGATGATGAACTGAAGCTCAAAGAACACATGCACGTTAACTGAGGCCCACAGCTGCTACGTGCGGGGCGAGACCAGCTTTTGAACCGGAGTTTTCCTTCTCCAGGTCTCTTTACATCATGCCTGGCTCTAGTAGTGATGGGTGGAAGGGCACAGTGAGCCATACCCTAGGTGTGTTCTACCCGCCACCTGCCCCCTTCGCAGAAAATCCTGGTGATCCTCTCAATATGTGGTCATAGAGCTCCAGGGCATATGGCACTTGGAATTTTCTTTTTGTTCATTGCACAAAAAATAATATGAAACTGGTGGGTAAAGGTGGTCAGAAGGTCAAAACTTCCCGTTATAAGATAAATAAGTGCTGGTGATATACAGGTGGTGGCTAAAAAATTTGAAATATATACATATGAAACTGGGATAATTCACACATATGTAATTTGAGTGGAAAGAGAAAAAGCGATGAAGTATCTGGATGCCCTGCTATTTACAACAGTAATAAAAGAAGAATTTTGTTTCCTAAGCAAGATCTAGAGCGTAAGGCATAAGATGAAGGAATTGTGATCAGGCATATCGTACACAGAATTTTTTTGTCTTTTGCCCTCTCATTGATTCACAACTTGAAATTGTCTTTTTTTCCCCCGCTTAGGTGACCTCCACTATAAGGCAGACTTAATCAACCCTTGTGATTTATCAGATTATCTGGACATAGAACTAATGAGTTTTTCATTAAAAAAGAAAAGTCAAGACCTCGGGGTTGTAAAGCAGGATTTGGGGAGCAGGCTGATTGGTGGGGGTACTGATGTAAAGGATCAATAGCATCTGGTGTCTAAAATATTAATTACATCCTACCAGAAATACGTGATGGTCTCTGCTCTTAGAAGATCAAATGAGAGATAAGAAAATATGAAAAAAAACCAACCCAGGGATATAATCAATGTCCAATAATCATAGAACTTTATGATATTAGATGAGAAACAAGTGGGATTAATCAAAGAGGAAGTGAGGATAAGAAACCAGCATTTGTTGAATGCTCGCTGAAGATTTCCATGCTGTGGGTATGAATAGTCCCATTTCACAGATGGGGCATTGAGAATCAGATATTTAGTGTTAAGTGCCTTACCTGAAGGAGCAGAAGTGAAACTTGAACCCAGATTCAGTGCTGAGCCCTGGGAAAACTGTTCTCTCCACTCTAGACCATGTTGTTTAGGTGAAAATATCCCAAAGGGGCTGGCTTGGGGTTGCAGTTTCCAAGGAGAGGAAGGTAATGCTGCAGTTGTCTCAAGAACACTGAGGTTCACAAGCAAATTCTTGGAAGCGGAAGAAGGCTGTGAGCCAGGAAGCCAAGAGAACCATTTGTCTAGAAGGGAGAGCGGCGTGAGCTTGGCAATTAGGTAAAAATGGGAGAAGTCAGGCTCTTTGGTGCTGGCTGGTGGAGGAGCTTGCAGTCAGCACATGGTTCTGGTTGAATTCAGTGAATTATGTTTTTTTTTTTTTTTTTTTTTTTTTTTTTTT
>NW_006773166.1:511986-517404 GCF_000442215.2 Lipotes vexillifer | reverse complement strand
AACCCGCGTCCCCTGCATCGGCAGGCGGACTCTCAACCACTGCGCCACCAGGGAAGCCCCAGTGATATTTTTGAACTCACATTGTTTTTGGAGTCAAGTTCTAGAGAACAAAATTAAGGCAGGTCTCCAGCCTAAGGAAGATGGCAGTTTAGTGCCTTATATTTTAGCCCCAGGCCCTGTTGAAAAGTGGTCTGATTTTTCTATTTGATCTAGAAGAGTTTCAAAGGATGAGGTGGATTAGTGGCCTTATTGAAATAGTGGATATGGAATCAGAGTCTGCTTGCAAAGGATAAAATATCCCAAGATCACCGGATGATACAACTCCTGCAAAAAGAATGCTCTGATGATATAGATGTAGGGCAGTCGGGTGGACAAGTATCTTGAGGGTAGGAAAAAGGAGTGAACACATTTGTGAACTGTGGCTGGAAAGTGGTGTTTGAATTTAGCAACTTAGATGTGACCAAGAGAGGCAAGCAAGGAGCATATGCTTGTAATTCTTAACGTTCACCTCTAACTTCCCAGGCATTAGGCGGATGAAGGAATACTTTCTGACGTATTCCTTCCAGCTTTATATGTTCTTATTGTCAAATGATGTAGAAACCAATATAAGAGGAGTTCAGTGAATAGGTTAAAAATCCTGGGTACCTTCTATGTGTTAATCAGAATTCTTGGAGATGCTGGCTTGTACAAATATGAGCTACCAACTCACTCTGTAGGGACTCAAAATCTAGCTGTGGGGCTGGAAAGATAGCCCACAAGCAGCTCCGGAGTTTGCAATATGCAGCATAAAATATTTGTGATTTGAATGATCTTTCCCTCCCTTGTGATGTGCAGACGGCCAAAGCATTTCTCTATTATATCAGGTTTTACTTGTGCTGAAATGTCAGGGTTACTTTTCTGTCTTTACCACTAGACTGTGTGTTTCCTGGGAGCAGGAACTGTATCTTCCTTTTTGACTTCCTAGCACTTAAAACAGAATGTGGTTCATAGTTCAAAGTCAGTAAATATCTGAATGAAGGAATGCGTGAAAGAATAAGTGGTGGACTCTTCCTTTATAGTTGTTGTTGCAGTTTATAAAGTAGGTACAAATACAATCCAAGCTAAAGAAAACAATTCAGCAATTCCCTATAAATTTTATATAATAAAATATACCAAAAAGGCTTAACAGATTTCCTTATTTAACTCTGTGGCTAATGGACCTTCACTCATTTGGCAAATATTTTTTGAGCTTCTCCTTTATGGCAGGCAATGTGTTAAACATTAGGGATTGTCTTCTACTGTTTTAAAACAGTGTTGATATGGAAACGTATTTGTTGAAACAAACTGAAGCCTGTAGGATATGGTCATGTGGTCTTTTTATGCTCTCAAAGGAAGAGTCATTTGTACTTGAACTTACTTTAAATCAAGTGTTATAAATCTTGTAAATCAAGTGTTATCTGAGAATAGAACACAGGAGGGCACCAGAGAACAAGAAGCAAAACAAAGCAAACCACTGAACTGCTGGCTTTGAATAGGGACCTTGCTAAATTTATTGTCACTCTGCAGTCTATTTCTAGCTCGGGCAGATGCCTGTGCATGATGGGAAGTGGACACATGTGAAGAGATCCCAGAAAGTGTCCTTGCACACATGGTGCTCTAAAGCATTTTAACGTCCCCCCTTGGCCCAGCAGAGTGCTGGAAGCTCTGGGGCAGATCACAAACCATGGCAGCTCCAACTCTTCTAGGGATGCCTTCACTCCAGGCTCCTCAATCCACAATAGGTTATCGTGGTGGTGGAGATCCAAGGGCGCTGGTTTAAGAAGAGAAAGACAGTGGGATTAAACATTGACTCACTTTCATGTGCTTCCCCGTGCCTAAATCTCTCTGGGAAAGGTCAGTCAGTCACTGTAGTTTTGAGACAACAGTGCTTTATCAATTTCTGGCTTGGGATCTCCGATAAGAATTTGAAAAACACCAACCATGGCTCCCATGACATCATTAGGCACAACTCATGATGTCACTGGAAGGTTTTGGCAATTTGTAGGTGACAGCGATCAAAGAAAACTAGTTCTTTAGACTCAAAGGGCTGTGGATGTATATGTATGTGAGTATATGAGCCCTCATCTTCTCCATCTGGCTCTGGAATACTAGGCTCACATTTCTGATTACTTCCTAGTCATTCCCACACGTATACCCCACAGACTCCGGACGTACAAAATAGAGCTTATCAGTGTTTCTTCCAAACCCAGATCTATCTTTCTTTGTTTCATCTAAAATAAGTGGCAAGACCAAGTTAAGCAGGCTGGAAACATGGAAGTAATCCTTCATTTGCCCCTCTCGCAGCCCCCAACCCTGTCACCCAGCTGATCACCCAGCTCTCTCTTCTATTCACACCTTTACTTATTTCTTTCTGCTATAGAGTATTTTATTTTTATTTTTTGACTTTTATTTTTTTTTTTTTTGCGGTAGGTGGGCCTCTCACTGCTGTGGCCTCTCCCGTTGCGGAGCACAGGCTCCGGACACACAGGTTCAGCGGCCACGGCTCACGGGCCCAGCCGCTCCGTGGCATGTGGGATCTTCCCGGACCGGGGCACGAACCCGTGTCCCCTGCATCGGCAGGCGGGCTCTCAACCACTGCGCCACCAGGGAAGCCCCTATAGAGTATTTTAAATTCAGGATTATTTACCTCTTTCCTAAATTCAGTGGTCTCTCTGTAGTCTGTTTGTTCTGATCTTCATCTAATCCACTCCACTTTCTTCTTAATATTACTATTCAATTCCCCAAATGTTCTCAGTTGTTTACAGAACAATGTCCAGTTCCGTAGCATTATACGTCATCTGTTGTCTTTCCTACCTTAACTCTCACTTCGTAAGTCATGTTCCCTCTGCTCCCCAATGCACACAAACACAAATGCCCTCCCTACTTTGTCTGGCCTCCAGCAGTCATATTTTACCTCCAGGGACCTCTGCTGGATGGGGTACAGCACAGAAATAAGCACATGGACTCTAGAACTAGAGCAGCTGCTGACAAACTACAAGCTGCAAAGCCAAATACGCCTCACCACCTCTTTTCACAGAAGGTAAGCTTTTATTAGAACAAAGGAATGGACTATGTTCACACTAAAAGATGCCAGACAAAAAAATATTGTGTGGTTCCATTTATATAAATCTAGAAAATGCAAACAAGTCTATGGTGACAATGTAGATCTTTGGTTGCCTAGAGAGGGGCCTGAGGAAGGGGTAACAAGCTGGTACAAGGAAACTTTTGGGCGTGGTGGATATGGTCCTTATCGTGATTGTGGTAATGATTTCATAGGTCTATTCATATGTCAAAACTTATCAAATTGATCACTTTAAATATGTGTGGTTTATTATATGTCAGTTATACCTCACTCTAAAAGAAAACATTCCTGGTAACATTCCCATCAGGCGTTTCCATAGTTTCAACCTCGGTTACCCTGAAGAGTTACTCGTGTCTTCATAGAGAGGCCACTGAAGTGATTTCCCAGAGTCCTGGGCCCACACTCTGTTACTAGTTCTAAGAATTTGGGCATGTCACTTAACCTTTTTGTGCCTTTGAACCCTCGTTGAAGATAAAATAGGACTGGACTTGATCATCTTCAAGTCACCTTCTGAATTTCTAGAGTTCTCTCATCTCGATTTTACAGATTCATTCCACGGATATTTTGGCGGTACCTATACTTAAGTAGTATGTTAATGGTGTGTACCTACCCTTCCTTTGTTGTAAGTGATGCCTTGGCTGTTAAACATGCTTCTTTCCTATGTATTTCATCCCTCTTTGAAACTGCAGGGGCTCATCTGGTACAATATTCCTTTACAGTAGCAGAGAAATTGGGCTTCTCAGTTTCCTTGTTTGGGTAAATTACCCGTCTGAATTGCACATCATATCATTTAGCCTCACAAATTCATCTTCTCCTTTTCACAATTTAACAAAAATTGGATGTTTTTAGTTAGGTTGAAAAACCATAATTTTAAAAGAAGAAATGCAAGAAAAAATGAGAAATAGAAGGATGTTCTATGAGACTATGATAGACTTTAAAATGGAAGATATCACTGGGAAATTTTCCATCTCTGAGGCACTTGTAAATGATATTGGCTTCACACAGTTGCCTTGAAGTTAAGTTCACTGTGAGAGGAATTTGTAAGCTTCTTAAGACATCCCAAAGCTCATGGCTGAACAGTGTTCCCCAGAGAGGAGAATTTGCTAGAGTTCCTCAAAGCCTAAGTGCTTAAATCTAAATGACCCAATGCTAGCCTTGGTTATCTCTAGAAAAGTTTCCTTAGCAACATAACATCAGTGTTAGGATGCTTAAAGGAATACATTTTTAGCATTGGGATAAACCAGAGACTGAAGAAATAAGAGTACAACAGTCACATTTAGACAAGCTGGACACATTCGTTGTGCTATCTCGTATGTTTTTTACCATAGCCCCTTGATGGAAACAATTGTTCTTACCAGTTTCCAACTCTAAGACATTAAGGCTCAGAGACATTTAGGTGTGTGTCCAAGGTCACACAGCTATTACTTATGGAGCAGGAATTTGGGAAGCCAAGTCTGGCTAGCTTGAAATCCAACGTTCTTTGTCATGCCCTCCGGCTCACTACTCATTGCGAGGCATTTGAATTACCATTTGGCCATTTCCTTCACGTGGTGTTTTTAGTGTGCTGGTTTCAGTTTCTTCGGGGTATCTTGCCGGCCTGCAGGAGACATTATGGAACTGTGTTGTAATCGTGGTGGGCCGTTAACTCTGCAAGCTCTCCTGACACCATCAGTGTACCAGGAAGGGTGCATAACCTTGGGTGGATGTGGAGGAATCTCAGCCTTTATTTGACATTAGTTATTTTTTCTTTTTTTCTTCTTCTAAGTGGTTTTTGCATGGACTTTGTGGTGTTTTAGGACTTGAGTTTATTTTGGTTTAACAGTAAAGATTTGGGGTCTTCCAGACATTTTCTCCTGTGTTGTGGGACTAGAGCCTCTAGTTCTCATCTAACCCTTGCTTTGTGAAATCTGAGTTGCGTTTCATTGGCTGGCAAAGGGATTCGGGAATTGGTCTCTACCTCCAGCCTCAACCCTCTTCTAGGCTTCACACTTGAAGGGCCAGAGTGATTTTTCTAAAACTGTAATCTGATCATATCAGTCCCTGTGGCATGTGGGAAATCATCTTCATACTCCAAGTATACTCAGGCAGGCTGCCCTAAGGGTCATGGCACAGAAATGCTCATAGACCAAATTAAGGTGTGTAATCACATGATTCATTAAATCACTTAAAGTGCACAGCAAAAAGCAAGGGGAAAGCGATCAGGCAGGTGATCACACTTAGGATAGTAAGCAGGATGGTAAGACTGCTCTACCTGGATCCTTGGTCACACAGTGTTCATATAGTTTGTTCGCTCTCTGCCATATCAGCCTTTCCTGCTG
>NW_006773166.1:502803-511971 GCF_000442215.2 Lipotes vexillifer | reverse complement strand
ATATAAATAAAGTTTGTCCGCCCCCTGCCATATCAGCCTCTCCTGCTGATGGGTGGTTACAAGGACCAGAGTTGAGCTTAAGATAGGGATTACAGCAGCTGGAAGGCATCTGGGGTCATCACACGCTTGCCCTACTGGAGACACAAGAGCCAATAGATCTGGCCACTATAGCTATATAGCTCACCAGTTAGCCTGATGACCACATATATGTTTTATCTGTGTGTCTCAAGTGGAGAAATAATGGGGCCATAATGAATGTCACTAATGAGTTGACCAATTTAGGGGTGATAGCTGTCAATCAGACAAGGTCTGAGCTTTATAAATATATATGGCTTACTGGGTACTTCCATCCCTTTCTATGGGCAAGTACCTCTCTGGTCCATCCATTTTCTCTTTGTTTAAAATACATATGCTCTCTTTATTTTCTCTTTGTTTAGCAGGTGTCAGAGGTTACCATTTGCTCTCTATACTAAATGCATTCTATAAGTTTTATTAGCCCTTTGCTTTTATTGTAATCTATAGGAAAATTGAATAATCCTAAATAATACAGCTGACACACATTGCAGCCTATTTAAGATATTTTAAGAGGTCTTTTTGGTCTAGAAAATAAAATTAAAAATCTTACTTTATTTCATGTTATTGCATAAAGGTCCTTACAGTCTACTACTCTTTAGACTCATCTCCTACCTCTCATTAAAACCACATGGAACACCACATATTCCCTGAACTTGCCAACCTCTTGCAGGTCTGCCTATGTGCAGAATGTTCTTCCATCTCTGGTCTACCTGGAGCACTAGTTCCTATCCATCCTTTACGCATCATAAGCATTTCTTTCTCTAAGAAGTCTTACTTGAACACGGCTGTCTTCTTAACTCCAAACCCAGACCAAAAGGCAAACACGTGTGCACACACATACCCCATCCCTCTCACTGTGCTCCTAAAGTTGAGTGTAAGAAGCACATGCTACTATGAGAGCACTGAAAACATCGTATTACATTTTTTACACTACTCTGTCCTCCATGAGACTCTGAGTAACTTTTATTCAGGGATTTTTTTTTTTTTTTTTTTTTTTTTGCGGTACGCAGGCCTCTCACTGTTGTGGCCTCTCCCGTTGTGGAGCACAGGCTCCAGACGCGCAGGCTCAGCGGCCATGGCTCACGGGCCCAGCCGCTCCGCGGCACGTGGGATCTTCCTGGACCAGGGCACGGACCCGTGTCCCCCTGCATTGGCAGGCGGACTCTCAACCACTGCGCCACCAGGGAAGCCCTATTCAGGGATTTTTAATATATTTCTCCTTTTATCCTCAGCCACTAGCCAAAGCCCTGCATATTAAAAATGAGTGGTATTTGCCAAGTTATCGAGTTAATGAATATTTAATAAGAAAGAAATGAATGTTACTGTGCAACCATTGGGGGGATATTTGTTCTTGAAGTGAGGAGGATTTTTACACTTGTCATTTTAAAATTCAGTCCTTATGGGACTTTCTTTCCCTTCATTTCTTCCTTTGAATGTTTTATCCAAAGTACTTTTTATTCCTGTTACTTGATTTTTAAAAATCACTTAAATATGTTTTTATAAATGAATAATAACAACAAGTAGCACTAATCTATTAGACACCTGCTGTGTGTGAAACTGTATATTAGAACTTGTCTTTCCACTGGTCCCAAGGGAACTGGATCAAATCACAACATTGTATGAATCGTAGCTAGGATTATGAGGCAGTTGGAGTGTAAGTTACTTCAAACAGGATAATCAGATGTAATAGCACATAACCACTTTCTCCCCTATTTCCATGTTAGAGCATGTTGATTGATTCACTATTTGAATTTCAGTGTCCATAAGCTGCATTTATATACATTCATATAAGTGCGTGTTGAGTAATGACCACATCTCAGCCTTGGATGAGAACTTAAAAAAAGGTTGGCACAGTCTCTGGCCACACGGAGTTTGCAGCCACCCATTGACCTCAAAATCATTGGGAAATAGAAAGGTTATTGAGACCAGAGTGACCCACCTCAAATCCAACTGGGTGGGACACTCTTGAGTTCCCACAAATATTAGCACATGTCCTAGTCAATGTAAATTCACTGAATAATCAAATACCCCAATATGAAAATGCCCCTCCCCCAGAAGCATGATCTAAGGCCCTCCGGCATTTACCTTTTCCCATCCATGTTCCTCCTTGGGATTCCCCTACTGCCTCACCCACCTACTCACCCTCATTCTTACGCAGTCTGAGAATCAGTTCAAAGAAGCATTTCTGGTTCTCCTACCAGGGTGCATCTCCCAACCTCCACTACTACTCCTGCAGGGCAGCATTGGTCACTACACCTGGTCCACCTTCCACTCGCACAGTCATCATCCATTCAGAAGGCAGTTTAGTATAAGAATGAAGGCTTGACACTCAGATAAACCTGGCTTTGGATCTGCTTATTAGCTGTTCCTTAAGTTTCATCATCTGTAACATGGGATCACAATGCTTACTTCACAGTACTGTGAGAATTAAATATTAAGCCCCAATACAAAGTATAGCAGTTATTTCATGCCCCATCATCCGTACAGCTCTCCCGCAGCCCTTCACCCTAGCAACCCTATGCCGTCTCTGGGACTGTCTAATTGCCCTCTGAAATGGACAAGGACCCTATTTTAGTGCTTTGTATTCTAACAGACCCACTATTAGCAAAAGCGGTGTAGAAAGGACGCATCGTTTAGTGTTAGAAAATCGGAAAGAGCTCGCTTTGGGGTCAGAGAGTAGTAGAGAGAACTGCGAGGCTGTGTTGTAGCTGCAGGGGCCCAATGTTGGTCCGATGTTGACCCAGCACAAGGTCCTCTGGGTAGACAGTGTGATTAGGAGCTGATATGGTGTGTGTAGCTCTGGAGCTAGTGCATAGGTTTGTCTGGGAAGAGTCACCCCAGTAGGACAGAGCTCCTTCCTCCAGGCATGGGACCACCATGTACCCTGCAAAGCTCTCTCCCAAGTCCCTCCTAGTTCCTCTCCTCAGAACACCCTTTCCTCCTCCCTCACCAGCTAGCCTATCACCAGCCTCCAACAGTCTTGTGACTGATTCATCCCAGCTTTCCCTGTGACCTTCAGCAGCCCTGTCTCTGGCTCTTCCTGTCTTTGTACTGAGCCTCTGTCCCCAGCCATGGGAGCCACAACTAGTAAATGAGACCTGGAGAGTCTCTGGTACCCATATGCCAGATGTGAAAGGTTGGGAAAAAAAGGAATTCATAAGCACACTGAATTATGCATTTGAAATGATTTTTTAAGTGAAGTTGGTTTTCCAGAATTTTCCAAATATATAAGAATGAGGAGAGAACTCTTAGTAATGGATTAAAAGAAACAAAAATGAGTATCTTGAGAGCTTCCCTGGTGGCGCAGTGGTTGAGAGTCCGCCTGCCAATGCAGGGGACACGGGTTCGTGCCCCGGTCCGGGAAGATCCCACATGCCGCGGAGCGGCTGGGCCCGTGAGCCGTGGCCGCTGAGCTGGCACGTCCGAAGCCTGTGCTCCACAATGGGAGAGACCACAACAGTGAGAGGCCCGCGTACAGCAAAAAAAAAAGAAAAAAAAAAAATGAGTATCTTGAGAGGGTATCATTAAAACGTCTCTTTGCCGAACACTTGTTGATAAGGGTATACAGTATTATAAGAAAATGATCAATAGCTCTAAATACTCTATAAGCAATATTATTTTAATAGCCACTGAAATTTATCTCAACCACTAGCGTACTGGCTAATAAAAATAATTGGCTCGGGAAAAAGTTGAGGTGTCTGAATAAAGCACTGCCGTTGGAGTCACAGAGATAGATGTCTGAACCTGGTTTCTGCCACTTCCAACCTAAATGACCTTATTCGTGGTGCTTAAACTCTCTGAGCCTCAGTTGTTTTCCATGTAAAATAGGATGAGAAATTCAAATTTCAGGCAGTATTAGATAACTATGCTTAGGAGAGGTAAGTGGGATATAGAAAATTGTGTGCTTGGTCCGCACTAGGTAGCCTGTAAACAGCAAGTGTTTTTGGTTCTTCTTCAACCAATAATGGAGAGGGAGGAAGGGAGGGGGGGAGAGGGGGAGGGAGAAAGAGGAGAAACTTTCATGAAAACCATCGCTTTGCTTGCAGGTGTCATGTTCCAAGTTGATTTTGTGATGGGCCGGCGTTGCATTAACCATGTCTCCCGTCATACGATACTGTTCAAATTTCAGTTTGCTGTGGGCTTCTACTTCAGGCCTTGAATGTGGGTTTCATAATCACATACATGGTAGGAAGAAAGATATTTACGCCATCGCTGAGATTGGTAATGTTCCCTTAGCATGTAGTAGGCACTAGTCACTATGAAATGTTTTACACATAATACCTTGATTCATCCTCACAAAACCTTGTGAGGTAGTTACTATTCTTTACAGATAAAAAAAAATAGAGTTATAGTGAGTTTAAGGAATTTGGTGGGGAGGGCTTTGGTGTGGCAATGTTTTAGTTAGGTTCTGAGAGTGCCTAGGGTTAAGCTGATGAAATAACCAGGTGCAAGGTGGTGCAGTTGGTGTGTTATATTTGCTATGAGAAGTGAGGTTATAACAACTTACGCTGGGGCCAGATCCCCAAGGACTCTGTATGCCTTCACTGTACCTAGACATTTAGTGGCCTTTGGGGATTTTAAGTAGGAACCGGCATGAAGACATTTCTGTTGAAGGCTAGTAGTTCTGACCAGAGTGTGAAAGGTTGATAGACAGGTATTGCTAAAGCTGCGCTCTCAGTCTCCTTAAGGTGGGAACAGAGGGAGGCCAGAACTCGTGAAGCAGTTCTGGAGAGAATAGACTCAGGCAGTACCTGGCAGATGGAACTGCCTGGCTTGGCTATGGCTTGGGTGCAGAAGGTCAGGTAAAGGAGAGTCCAGGATGACTGCCAGCTTAATGGCCTGCAGAACTGGGTGGTGATGTCCTTAAGAGGTCATTCCTCTTTACCAGAGGAAAGAAGGGGTTGGGAAAATAAGGTATGTCTAGGAGATAACCTGGAAAAAAAATGAAATAGGAAAACAGAGTTGAGGAGAGAAATAAAGATTGGCAAAAGACAAGTGAAATGTCTGGAGTCCCTGACATTCAGTCCCCCAGTCTGAATTCTTAACATTATCCACAGCTGCTTCTTACCACATTTAAAATGTGAGATCCACTGGCCTAAATTACTTCCTAACAGTGCTGGAAAATCTGAAAGTTAAAATGACAGGACCGTTCCATGCATTTAAATGGCCTCCCCCTGGGTGAGATGTACCTCTTGTCATCCTGTATAGATCACAAACAGAGGAGTATATTTTATTAAAGTGGAAAACCCCAGATAATTTCCAAAATACATGCTTCTAAACATTTTTGTTTGTTCTGTGTTCTGGCAGCATTTTAGACATAAAAAAATCTTAACAGTTTTATTTTTCCGGAAGAGAGATTTGCCTCTGAGCAATTTGACAAACATTGAGATTTCTCTTAATCTGTTTCTTTCCTCTGTCATTTTCTCTGTACGTTTCTCTCTTGTCCCATTTTATTTTGCCTCCTTTTTTCTTCTCTGCCTTTCTTTGTCTTCTATCCACCCAGAAATTAAAATTTCCATTGTATACATTGATTTAATAGTTTTGTAATTTTTTTCCTCGAGGGCACGTGTAGAATGTTTCACTCTGAGGATTCATCCTTAGCCATCCTTAGTTCACCCCTTGGCTAATAGAGGCTGTATAGTGTAGTCCTTAAGGGCAAATGGAACCAGGCTGCCATATTCAAATCCCAGCAGTGGTTACTTATGTGGCCCTGGAGAATTGACTGAAATTTTTTCTGCCTTGGTTTCCTCAAGTTCAAGTGTGGATATTGATAGATCAGCTCTGCTCAGTTATACTTCAGTCAAAAACACCTCCCTGCATCATCCTGGCTCTGTCCATCATGGTTCTGCTACAGCTCAGCTTCACGTCCTCTTCGTTTCTGGACCCTGGCTGAAGAAGCAGCCCTAATGTGTCACATCTTGGATTTGTGGCAAAGGGAAAAGAGAGCTTGTGATGTGATGTGATGGCTCATAAACCTTCTAAGCGGCCCAAGACACTTCTCATGTTTCTTTGGTTATAAAGCAAGCCACACGAAATGTCTGACTTAATGGGACAGGAAATATAATCCTCCAGAGAGGATGGACCTATTTAGGAAAAGGCTGATAGGAAGGGGCAGCAAATATTGTCAACAATACAATCAACCGCCACAACTTTATGTGATTAATGTATTAATTCATTAGTAAAACACTTAGACTGGTGTCCAGTGACTAGTGTCTGGTAAGTAAAATATACATATTAGGTATTATTAACAGAGTCTAATACAAGTATAAGAAGGAGGAGAAATTTATTGATTCACTCTCAACTTTGAGAATCCACTGTGTATATGCCAAAGATAGTACTATTTAGAGTTGAGAATATAGAAATGAAGGTCTTGGTCTCTGGCTTATATGATCTGTATGGTCCTGCATGAACACATATGAAGAGAAAAGGGTAGTTAATGACTCAGATTTCTTGATAGACTAAGCACCCGACCACCAGTGTACCCAGGGCAAACCTCTATACCCATTCCTCCCACACAATTGGTTTTTATTTGTTCAACTGCTCCAGTAGGCTCTGAACTCCTTGGTCACAGTGAATGTGTCTTTTTCATCTTTGCACCCCCAGAAACTTCCACAATGCTTTATAGCACGTAGTGAACCTCTCAGTTAAACTTATCATCCTTTATACAGCCTGGAAGTGGGGTGGCGATTTCACCCTCTCCAATAGTAACAATTCCTTTTGTTTGATGCCCCCAGTTGGGTCAGGAATTCAGGGTACATGGATAAAGCACTCAGCAGTCTGAAGTTCATGTCCATACCATACCCAAAGCATTGCACAAAGGTGCAAAGACAGCACAAGGAAATTA
This sequence comes from Lipotes vexillifer, assembly GCF_000442215.2. Lineage (NCBI taxonomy): Eukaryota > Metazoa > Chordata > Mammalia > Artiodactyla > Lipotidae > Lipotes > Lipotes vexillifer. The sequence goes on along the minus strand of NW_006773166.1, from coordinate 505,052 downwards.
GTCATGTTTGCCAGGGTAGCCACTTTGCATGTCTGACCCAAGGCCACACTTGCTGCATGAGGAGTCTGTTGCATTTACATTACTTAAGGGGAGACAAATACATCTGAATTAAAATACTAGATCTATTTTTGTTAATGCTCTGGTTTTAATTCTTTTTTCCTCTCTGTGCTTGTCTTGCAAGTTTTATTTTGGTGAGTACCATAAAGAGATGATATTTCTCGTGAGACGGGGAGCTATCATTTCTCCTGTTTTCAAACCTACATACACATTATTTTAGGCGGGGAAAGGATCATCATCTTAGTGAACTTGGACCAGAGTAGAGTGATCTCTCTGCTAATCCAACCTCCTGGACCCCCCAGTTTACACAAACCAGATGTTAAAAGGATAAGAGGGTCCACCCAGGTGATAGGACCATTCTGTGTGGCAGTTGCCCGTGTCCACAGTGGGTGATCAGCTAATGTCACCCATCTCATAAGCCAGTAGACCTTGTAATTATCATTCCAAGGAGATAGGCTGGAAATATCATTCCTTTCCTATTCTTGCCTTAGATTTAGTACTTTCTGTTGTGGGAAGGAGGTGCTGCAGACAGGGGATCGATATGGAAATGCCGTTTCACAGAACTCTTTGTTTTGGGGATACTTTTTAAAACCCAGTGACTATATCTTTTAATTTAAAATAAAGTCCACCACCTGGGATGTGGTAATTGTTAAAAACAGAGCCTGAAGGGACTGTGGGTATGAAGACCACATCTGTTAACTTTTATCTTGAGCAGACCTAAGCTAATTAGGAATGATGGTGATCTCACCTTCTCAGAAGCCCTCCATGGTCCTTACGGGTCCTCATGGGTCCTCATAGCAGAGAGCCCGGTGATGGTCCTCAGAGACCTATGCCACTTTCTCACAACCTCAAGCATTTGGTCACTATTTGCTAATTTACAACCATAGCCCCCAAGTCTGCCCTCAGTGCTGATAGCAGACCACTGTCCCCTGTCTTCCCTGGACTTCATAGACTTCAGGCAGCTAGAGGTTAATGGAAAGAGCTCTATCCATGGAGTCAGGAAGCCTGGATTCTTGATTTAATAACGTCATAATATAATAGCCTTGTGACCTTGGGAAAGTCACCTAACCTCTCTGGAGCTCATCATATAAGTGGTATCACCCACCTCACAGGGTGGTTGTACCATCTTAAGTTACTAGGGAGGAAGGGATCAAGTGCTACATGTCTCATCGTAGTCTGCGTTCCCTTGGGAGCAGAGTCTGCGACAAGGACTTGGGTCAGGTGGTTTATTTGGGAGGGATCCCAAAAGTAGGAATGAAGGAGAAGAGATAATGAGCATGAAGGAAGAAACACCAGTGCAAGCGTCCATGGTCAAGGATTCTGCCATGAGCCACATGGAAGTGGGGCAGATGGAGGGTGTTGTGATGAGCACCTCCAAGAACTGTCTGCCCGAGAGACAGGCGACTGGGACATTTATCCATGAGCTCCATCCCCCCTGTTTTTCAGTCCCACTACCCCACTTTGCTGCTCTTGTGTTGTGTGCAGATAAGGAAGGCTTCAGAGAATCCTGAGAAGACCTGAGAGCTGGCCCTGCTTGAGGCGGGGACTGTCAGACTGTGTGTGAGACGGTGCGTAGCAGTAACTGCCCGCAGCCTCTGTGACTGAGATCTGAGGTTGGCTCAGGACACGATGTGGGACACCAAAAGTGTCGCTTGCTGGTGCACCAAAATATGATGGCATATTTACCCTTCACTTACATTTCCAGTGTAAACTTTTAACTTCTTTTGGTTTTATTAGTAGGTCCTGTATGCTGGGACTAGATCCTAGTCTCGGAACTTGAAAAAGCAAAGTGAACTCGGGTCCTACTTTTCATTAAACCCCCAAATTAGATTTCCAGTTTCATATTAGGCAGTGTTCTGATTTTCTCCATGTCCTTTACCTGGGCTCACCTCAATACTCCTCAAATACCTGGACTGAGACGACCCGGGAGTGTAACCTTGACGGAGCTGTGAGAACAAATGAGGCTCAGTGGAGAGATTTTGCAGACTGACTGACTGGGGGTTGAGTCCTATAGCTGTGTGACCTTGACCTTGACCTTGTGGTGCTGTGCCCTGCCTCTTTATTGTAAAGTTAGGTAAACTGTATCAGCCTCATATTATGAACCTAAATAAGATCATGTGTGAATGTACTTGGTACCTCCTTCATCCCCATGTGAGTTTCCCAGAAGGATGCATTGTCTTTTGGCTGGGGGG
>NW_006773166.1:497436-502312 GCF_000442215.2 Lipotes vexillifer | reverse complement strand
GTGTTGGCGGGGGGGGGGGGGGGCGGAAATATATATATATATATATATATATATATTCAGAAAATGCAATGTTCAGGTCTCTTATGCTCCTTTCCCTTCCTTCTCTTCCTCTACCTTCAACAAATTTACTCTGTTTTTATTTGTTCATCCAATTTTACGTATTCACTTCTTAATTCAACTAAATTGTATTTATTTCTGTACTGAATATCTTCCTGAACTGGTCCAATTCATTATATTGCTAAAATAATTTGTAACTCTCTTCAGCTCCCCTTCCATTTCTTCTCCCTCCCTCACCCTGTCTACTAATTTGTTATTTAATTCATTCAGTTCTATTTATTCACTCACTAGTTGTTGTTGTTGTTTTTTCTCCTAGTACGTTGAACACCTCCTTGGTGTAAGATACTCTGCTTAGTTGTTGGGGATTGCAAAAGTAGCATGTTTCTTCTTAAATGAAGGAAGGGAGAAAGGAAAGGAGAAAAGAAGGAAGGGAAGAAGAGGGGAGAGAGGGAGACGAACAGACAGACGAGTCAGAGAAAGAAAGATAACAGTAACCCAGCAACCTTGTGTCAAGGTTGCAAGCAGTGAACTCTGATTCACACTTCTCGTCAGTAGGAAGCTGGCAGGAGATGATAACAAGTGTGACTGATGCTAGGTCGGAAAGACACAAATAACCGAAATAAGCTCCCCTGGCTAATAGGATCAATCATGGCTTGCTTTTTCTGGAATCTTTCTCATCTCGGTTGAAGGTGCCTTCGTCACCCGGGCTCCCAGACCAAATCTGGGCGTCATCCTCGATTCTTCTCTTTCTCTCTCCCACTTCCCAACCCACCTCCCAAACCAATCTCCAAGTGCTGTCCACCCCGCCTCTGAAATGCATCACACACCTCACCACTTCTGTTTCTACTGCTGCCTCCCTAGGCCAGGTCACTTTCATTTCCTGCCTTTAACAGCCTTTTAGTACATCTCCTCCTCTGCATTGTTTATCTCTTCTGGGCCAGTGCATCCATAGCATCCAGAGTGAGTTTTCAAACTTAAATTTGGTCCTATGATTCCCTTGCTGAAAGCTTCCCAGTGGCTTCCTGCTGCACTTAGAGCAGCATTCAGGTTCTAGGGCCTCTGTGACCTGGCTTCTGTCTACGCTGCCATCTTCTCTCCTGTCACAGCCTCTCTGCAGACATAAGGGACTTCTTTTCACTCCTCCAACATGCCAGCCTCAGATGTTTGCATGCCTGGCTCCTTCTCAAATGTACCATCTCACTTAATAGCTCTCCGTCCAACCTGGTACAGGGCCAGAAGAGAGATGTCACCTCAGAGAGGCCTTTCTGGAACATTCTGTGATGTAGCCAATCCTCTATTCCCACTCCCCACCCCAGTTACTTCTCATCGTATTACCCTGTTGTATTTTCTTCATAGAACCCAACCTATCTGAAATGATCTCATGTTTTTCAATTTGTATTTTATCCTTCATTGCCCCCCACCCCAAACTAGCCTGCGAGCTCTGTAAAGGGCGAGCACCTGGTCTGTCTTGTTCACCTCTTCATCCTTCACACCTAGAATGGTGCCTGCACCCAAGCCAATGCTCCTTTACCATTTGTTAAATATGTGAGTAAACTCTGTGATATGTGGTTGGTGTTAGTAACAGGACTCTGTCAGAACCTGGAAAAGCAGAGTAGAGAATGAGCCACAGGGAAAGGGATGGCAGCCCAGAGACGAACATGTTGCATGTGGCAGGCCTGGTGGGACATGGACCTATTCAAGCCCAATACATCTCGCTGGTGTCTCCAGTGGGTTTTAACTAGACGCAGGCCTCCAGGAGGGTGTATGGCCTCAAGCTGAATGATTTGCTCACTTGTCTTTCTCTCATACTTCACTGGGAGACTTCTTAATACAAGGCTTCCAGAAAGCCTCCCCTGCTTTTTGCATCTGTTGCAGGAGAGATGACAGCTCTTCCTGGGTCCTGAAGAGTCCAGTAAAAAATGAAATGATCTATTTGAAATATTTCACCAAACAGGCTCTATAAGTAAATATGATTTAATTTTTTTTCAAAGAAAATGAATGCTTTTGACAAAAATAAGTTTTATCAAAACAAAACAAAACACTTCTCACGCTCTGTTGGGTTGTCAGCCCAAAGAAAACAAGCAGAACATGAAATTTTGGGGGACAAATAAAACGCTTTTCTCCTACTTCCCTGTCACCCTCCTTATTCTTTAGTCCCATTCTTTTCCTCCTTACCCCTGCTTTAGTTGCTGAATCTATTCTCTCTGGAGAGGAAGACTCATAAAATATATGGTGCTATATATAGGCTTAGTAAAATGTTTGTCACAGCTCAGCTTGCCCGACCTAAGGTGCTGGTGGAAATAAGGTAAGTTTTCTCTTTTTAAATATTTTTGGTGTTCTTTAAACCTAACACGGTCCATCATTTTGTGTATTTATTTGCCATGTCATTTAGATGTATAATTACATGCATTTCACTATACCTCTCTAAAGGAGTGAATTTCATCTTTTTTAATGCATTGTAGGAATTTTGACTCATGTGAAACATAGTTCCAAGAGAAATCAAGTTACTGTCCCTTTTCCCTTCCTGCACAAATAGGAAGATGTTCAGTGGTTATGGTGCAGGTGTTGCTTCCTCAGTCCCTCCTACCCCTCCCGCCAAAGTTTCTAAATGGTACCCACCCACTTTTAGAAATAGCACTTTGTGGAACATGGAAGGAGTTTCTGCTCCCTGCATATGAGCAAAACCATCTGGTTTAGTTGGTTTGGGCAGGTCTTAGAAATATATTGACAGATTATTGAAATACGAGATATTTGGGTGTCTTGTAGTTTTGCCGGTTATATTGCTCCTGGGGGGAATAACAAATTCAGGTATTGTGAACAGTCTGTTTAAGAAAAAACACACAACTAAATAGGTTCAAAATAATTAAAATCCAAAGTCCACCTTGTGAAGGTGGGTGCCTTTAGTAATGCTCAAATGTAGATTTTTCCCACATACTTCCATTCCCTATCTGCCCAAAGAGGGAACACTCTGCTCATATCTGAGTGTCATCTTCCCCCAAGCAATCAGCAATGATTTCTCTCTCAAAGGGTACTTTTCTCCTAATTTTTCATTTTGATTTTATTCTTAGCTCCAGCTTCCATGGGGTTACTGTAGGATAGGTCAAGAAAACAGTCTAGTTTGTGTCTTTCATCCATGATCCTCATTCTCTATCCCCTGTTCATCAGAGGATCTTCTGTGAGACCAGCCTTAACTAAAAAAGATGATACCACATGAGTTTTCAGTGAGGCTGTGTTGAATGGGCATTTGTGTGGTGTTACCCAGAGGATTCGTTGAAGGCTCTCTGTTCTACAATAACAAATGATTCAATGTTCCACTGCTACAGACTGCTGCATCCCAGAAATCTTCATCTGCAATTTTGCTTCTTTACTCCAGTCATGGGTGTCATTACCTGGGAAATTCAACGACAGGGTGTCAGACAACTTATTAGTTTTCTGTGTTTAGATCAAAATTCATGACCTAAGCAGCCTAAAGGGAATCAAAGGATTGTTTTGTGATCAATCTTGATTACTTAAACTATAAAAGAAGGAAACATGCATCTAATACATGCATCCAATATGTATCCAGTTGCAGATCATAATTCTCCTAGCTACTAAAAAGAAAAAGGACAGTGCTGGATAATTGATAGCTTTGATAATATTTTTTTAAGTTCTCACCAGTTCCCTTTTAAATCTCAACTTACAAAATGATTTCCTCCTTCTTATCTGGACCATCCTTTACTTAACAGCAAAGAACTCTTCACATTCATTGTTTCACTGATGCTTTGTGCTTGAATCTTCCAGAGGAGTTGTCCCAAACTGAATCCGCTTACTTCTAAAACCTATCCATCTGTATGTTTCAGCTTTCAGCTTGTGTCTGCATCTTGCATCACTTATCAATCCATTTTTATGCTTAGGCTACAGATTAGATTTGCCCTTCCCCTCTATTTGTGAACATTTCCAGCTGAGTTTAAACCTCATTTTCCTTCTAGTAGGACAGATTGACCTTTTCTCTTGATTAAAGGTAAATGCCATTGACTCTCCACTTTTGGAGGCTGAGAGTTTTCCAGAAGCTTACTGAGATTTCTCTATTTATTGCTTGAAAATAAATATCAAACAATACTCATTTCCCTGCCGTTTTATGGAGATGAGTGTGAATCTTTTTTCTACTCTTAGAGTAATGAGGATTAGTGGGGTGGGAGGTAAAGTGTAATCAAGCAGTAGGGTATGAGAGGTTTCAGTTATTTTTTTCACATTTTTGGTCACAGGCCATCACACCCTAAAGTTTTAGAGTCAGATTTTCAATCTGACCATAGTGGACATTTCAAGGAATCCAGAAGGTACCTGCAAAATATCAGCAGCATTTAACACACACTGGGCTGAGGCAAAGCTTGTTTTTACATCTCTATGGCTGATGTGGCACTAATGTAGCAATGTCCTAAAACTGATTGTGTTTGTGTTAGTATTTTTCCCTCTTATCTGTTTCCAATCCTAAAAATTAAGTGATGTGCGAAAATTGTCTCAAGAACAGATGCCACCTATAAGAGCTCTTTAAATAGCCTATGTTTGTAGCAGTTCTGCCTCCGTAGCCAATATTTTCCACATCTTTCTTTACTTTCTTCTTTCTTATTGAAGCATTTGCATGTAGAATAAAGAGGATAAAAACATAAAAAAACAAAGGCAGATTTGTTTCTTCTGAGAACATCTGTTCTTGCTTCAAAGTACCCACAAGATGTGGGTCCATTTTCTCCCAGTGCCCACACAGTGTGCTGTTGTTATCACTCATAGACCTGAATTTAATGAGATAAGGAGCAGTGCTATCTAATCAGTTGAAATGTAGGGA
>NW_006773166.1:487921-497335 GCF_000442215.2 Lipotes vexillifer | reverse complement strand
GGAATGCCCACAAAGAGAAGCTAAGATTGTGTATTACATCCTTTGTTGTAGAATTATTTTTTTCATTGGTCTCGTGGCATCATTACTCAGTTCTGGGTGCATTTGGTCCATTCTAAGTTTCTTCACGGAATTCTCAGGATTTTTGTAACTATGGATTGCACGTGGGGTATAGGTACATTCTGAAAAATATTAAACACAAATTACCTGCTGAATACGTTGTGATTGAAAGAAATCTTTCCACTTTGAAAGCCTGTTTATTTTTCAAACAGGAAATTTCCCCAAACTTCAGCTACTGTCATAACTCTTATAACCAACACTTAATAGAAATACTAATTACTGAAAATTAAAGGATCCAATTTAAAATGACCTAGCTTAAAAGATCTCTACCCAAATGATACTCTTTCTTCCTTCCTCCCCTAAACGATATATAATATCTTCAGTCTTGGAGGTAGAGGAGTGGGGATAGTGGTTAAGGAGAGATATATAATAAAAGTTTCAAAATTACTTAGATAAAAGTATACTGACCTTACTGATGGTTTCCAAAGAAGTAAAGACATAGGTAGACATCAGTTATTCAACAAGCACTCATTAAAGCACCTACTGTGTACCTGGCCCTGTGCTCCTATATGTTGGAGCCAAGTGTGTAGTCTTCTGAAATATTGCAGATGCATAACATCCATAGAGATGTATTGCCCAGTTACCTGTTTCATCTTTTTCTTTTGCAAGTTTTTCTCAGAAGTAAGGCTTTACATATATTGACTGACTAATGTAGGAAGATTTAAGCAGTATCTTTCTGCGTGGGATCAGCTATCTATGTAGAGAGAGCAAACTTGTTCTAAGTTTTCTGGTTCAATGCAATCTTCTTTGTTTTTTCAACTTACACCTCAGTTCAATGGCGAGTGAAACATAATATTCCACTCCCCCTCGTTACTAACTGAAATGTTTCAATGCCTCAGTGTTCGTCTTGCCAACTTCTGCCCCTAAATACCATAATTCCTTGTTGCATCTGATTCTTCCTAGGGTTCACTTGAACACCATCTTGAGCATCTTGATCATGGATCTTTTGAGGCAACTTGGTTTATTCCTTTATTTAGTGGCACGTTTTACTGAATAGTCTTTTGACCTAAACACGTTCAATTTTGGAATTTTGCATTATTTCATATTTTAAGTCTTTGGATCTTTTTGGAAGATGATGAACAATGAATAAGCCTGGGGCCCATCATATTCCCTTCAGGAGCATTATTTATAGCGGGTTTTAAGCCTTGACATTATTATTATGGTAACGGTTACTGTCGTGATTTCTGTGGTCACGGAATTCTGGTAAGACCGTGGGTTAATGGAAATGTCAAGTTAAAAGCATAGCTCTTTTCTCATCGAATTGGTGGATACTCTGCAAAAGCCAGACTGGTGTATTATGCCTGAGTGACCAAATGATTCTAAAGGAATGTATGATGAATTTCCTATATCTTCAAGAAATTCATCTGAAGTCTAAGACTTTAGGAAACAAAATTACTGTTTCCTGTAAATGTTTGCTTGTTGCCATTGGCATTTTAAATATCTTGCAGCTTTAGATAAAGGAGGGCACTTATTTGTTATTGTCCATTATGATTCAGTTGAGATTTTGCACTGGGTACTGCTGTGGAGGACCCTGTTGGATCAGTGAAACTCAGATGGGCTCTGGAGGGATACGATTCCTTGAATGCTACTGGGTCATGTGCACCAGTGTGGCTTTCACAACTCTGATGCCATGAACACTACTTTTAGAATTGATTCTAACTTTGGCACTTACCACTGCCCTTAGGCAAAGGACCAGAGACCCTGTACGCGGGGCAGAAGCTCAATGACAACGAATGGCACACCGTTCGGGTGGTGCGGAGAGGAAAAAGCCTTAAGTTAACCGTGGACGATGATGTGGCTGAGGGTGAGTACAGCTGTAGTGAATTTGTCTCTCTTTGCTCTCAGACTCCTCTTGGTCATTCAGTGAGCAAAGTATTGTGTTTGAAAACCTTGTATTTTGCTAAACAGAAGTCACATGTCTTGTTCTCTGGTAAGGCTCAGGTAAGACTAAGAAGATCTTCCTCTATATTTTCATAATCCCTTTTCATTGATCTGTATTACAGAACTTATCCACTATGGTGGTTACATATTGATGGGGCTCTCTCTCCTTAGGCATAGAGTATGTGTCTGGAGAACAGACGTAGAGTTCTACAGATCCTTCTATTATTCAGTTACTCAAAAACCACTTATCAATCATCCTTCAAAGTGCCAGTTCCTTCCCTCTTGAATGAGTCTCTCTCCAGTAGAGGGAGATGGATAAACCAGAAATTCAGAACATTATAGGTACAAGTAAGTACCGAAGTAAGTGCATGATACTTAGAAGGTGCTGAATAATTATTCATTTATTTAATAACTTATTTAATCATTATTAATTGAGTACCTACTCTGTACTAAGCACTGCTTTAGAAGGCACTGGGAATGTGGTGGTGGACAATTAGGCAAGTCCTTGGTCTGGTGGAATTTACATTCTAGGAGGGCAAGGAATAAGCGAATGAATCCGTACAAACGTAAAGGAACATTCAGACCCTCACACAAGCAATAAGTATTTCTTGACAGCCTGTTATATTTCAGGAATGTGCTAGGGATTGTACAAGATAAAAAGGAAGAACAAAATTACCTATATTTCCTTCAACAATGAACCAATTTTGTAGATGAGATAGGACTCGGGAATTTGAAAATAAGACAAGGAATATATAATGAGATTCTAATTTGGGTGAGTAAGATTATAATTGTCAATCAGAAGATAATTTTCTCAATTATCAGTTTGGGCTGGAGAAATCTGGAGTGGTTTAGGAAGGTAGATCTTTGGGCAGAATTTGATGGATAATTTAATAAGCTCTAGGGGAGAAGAGAGAAGGCATCTTTCAGTGCATCTTACATGCTGCACTCAAAAATTTTTACTCTCCAATATTTGAGAGCCGTGCATATCTGTTATGCAGACTTCTTGTCCATGTGGGAAGGGAAAACATGGGGCAGGATGGGGTATTACGCGGAACGCTGTTGGTTTCAGGAGACCTGGACCCTGATGCTGATTCTCTGCAGGATGTTGGGAAAGTCACTTACCATTTCTGGACCTGTCAAATGAAGTCAGTGGCCTAAGCCACGTCTACAGTTTCTTCTGTGAATAAGACAGGTTAGAGTCAGGAGCCTTCGGGTTTAACAGTCATTGTCACTAAAATGCTTTACACCTTGAAATTCTGTTGTTGCTAAGACTATTTTCAGAATAAAGTTTCTGCAATTTTGGGTTCTGTAATTTAATTTTATAATCATGAGCCTGAGCTTCTGTTCTCCTGGAGTCAGGAATTATAGTGAGCCATGTATGTGTTTGTGCAGGTAGGAGTGTGTTTGTGTGTATGGGTGTGCGTGAGTCAAGAAGGAGAGTCTGGAAGGAGCGAGAACAGCTCACATATATCCAGTGCCCAGCTGGCATTAGGCGCTGGGTTAGCCTTGTACACATATCAACTCCTGTAATCTTCTGGAGCATACCATTGCCTTGCAGCTTAAGTGTTCTTATTGTCATTTTACGTAAGGGCAACACGAACTTAGAGGGAGTTGTGTGCGTAAGCTCTAAATTCATGTCTGTGTGATTTGACCACGTCAAGCTGCTTGTCAGACGTCCCAGTTCATTCTAAGAAAATGATGTGTCTTACACTATAGGTAAAATACAGTGGAACAGATTGGGGTGAGGTGAGGAATACATTTCGGTAGGTACACAACAGTACCCAACCCCTTCCCTCCCAAAGAGAAGACAAACAGAACTACAGTGATTAGCCAACACCCTCCAGTTGTACATAGACATAACTTAGTAGTGGGAGATAACAGTTGCTGTTCTCTATGCCTGAAGGGTAACTTAGCTTTATGTAATGAAAATAAGCAGAATGATTGTAAGCTTTAGAACCCACAGCCAACCTGAATTAATTCTTCAAGAAATCCCCATGAGGGAATGCAGAGAGCAGCCTGCAAAGGCAGCAGTGATAACATGTCACGTCCCTTGGGGCCTGCTCTGGGTTTAGCCCAGTAAAGCCAACAGTGCTATTTGCAGCGTGTTTTCAATAAATAGCCACTAGATGGCGACCTCACCCTGCCCTTTCCAGACAGCAAGTTCCTTTTATTTCCATAGGGAAATTGTATACCCTTAAATCTATAGTTATGAAGAACTGCAGGACTGAGGGTACAGTAATGTGTAATGCCTCCCTCAGTCATTATTCTTGTTTAGAAGCTTTACAGTAAAGGTAATTATAAGTGTGCTTTCTCTTACCACTAATAATTAAAAGGCAGGATTAAACCATGGATGCCCAAGTCATCCAGTAATTTGATATTTGAAATTAATGAAGCTGTTTCATTTTCTGCCTTACCCCCTACTTTGCTGCTGATGGGGAAAAAAAGCAGCCATAAGGATAATGAAACTTGGGAGAAGAAAGGAGCTATTTTGCTTATGAGCCACAACCTTGGATTGCTTCTTACAGTGATAAGGGGTTTGGGAATTTTAATTTTAGCTCACAGAAGTCATAAAATCAGGCAATGAAACTAAAAACCACATAGTCCTCAGGTTATTAAGTAGTGTCTTATTGGCTTATTTAGTAATGCCTTTCATGCTGTTTAAAGTCGCCCAGGAGGTCAGATTTTCAGCTAGTTTGTAGAAATGATGCAAAGAATAGGTCAGACGTATAAGAAATCTAAAGCAAGGAAAGAAATAGTCCTCGGCCTGGCAGTTTTCATTTATTGTAATATAATGTGTTCCTGGAAAAATATTAAGTTCAATTGACAGTTAATAAGGATTGATTGATTGATTGAGCTGGATTTCTATGATTAAGAGTAAATTAAAAGAATACCTCCCTTGGGTTAGATCCTCAGCATTAGGGCCTGACACTGCAGGGACCACCCACGCCACCTAGAACTTTTTGCTGGTACAGAAATTCACCTCTCTTCTGACTCCTCTGGTCCATGTTGACTTTTTCCTTTCCTTCCCTAGTCCTATATAGCACGTACAGCGCCAAGCTGTAAAAATCATTTTCCAAGAAAAAACGTTTTTCTCCCGTTAATTAAAAAAAAAAAAAAAAAAAAAGGGATGAGATCAATTTGGAAAATGTTAGGTTAAACAAAATGAAGTGGAATTCTTACTTGAAAGACCTATTAGGAGCCTTTCCCTTAAATAAAAAAAAAAAAAAAAAAAAGGGATGAGATCAATTTGGAAAATGTTAGGTTAAACAAAATGAAGTGGAATTCTTACTTGAAAGACCTATTAGGAGCCTTTAATATGCTAATATACATTGCTCATTATCAATAATTACATATGCAGTGTTTGCCCAATTTATTTGGCACCAGAACTTCTTTTAAATTACTAAAGCATGTTACAGTATATACTTTTGAAAAATGTTGATATCGAGGAGAAAAGGATGTGAGAGTGGTAGAGCTGGAGGACTGTGGGCAAAACATGCATCCTTTACTAAGGCTTTGTAAGCCTTTAAGTTTTCTTAACTTCTCTCCCCATGTCTGTGAGCCAAGGGAGGTCAAGTTGCCTCCTCTAAGCCTCTCCCCGGTGTCTTTGCTGAGCTCTCAGTGTTGGCCTGCTCTTAGTGGTGACTCCAAAGCAGATGTCTCAAATACAGCCTCCTTCCGCAGATGTGAGGGATGCTTGCTGTGCCTGGGCTCCTTTGCCAAACCCTGTCGGGCATAGAGAAGAGGCAAGACGTGGCCCCTACTTAAAAAGAGTTTGTGTTCTGGTAAAAGGGAGAAAGCAATAAATGAAGTCACCAGGAAATTCTTAACACACTTCAGAGAAAGGAAAAAAAATGAAAGCTACATAATTAGTAATAGTTAACAGGCACTGTTCTAAGTACTTTATATGTACTGATACATTTAACCCTGATAATTTCCTCTTGATTTCACAGGGAAACTGAGGCACAGAAACGTTATGAACCCAGGCAGTCAAGCCTCAGAGCCTACGTGCTCATCCACTATATGCTAATGCCTTGTGGGGGAAGTTACAGCTTGAACTTGGCCAAAATTTTGAGTAGGTTGATGTTCTCAACAAACTTCAATACTCTTGAGTCAAGCTGGTCTGTAAACTGCTTGCTGGCCATCAGTGAACTATGGAAGTGAATGTGTGAATAGGAGTCGAGGCAGCATGGCTGTTCTGGGGAAGGGGCTGGATACATTACCCGTGAATTAGATGGAAGGACACTATAATACTTGGCCACTGAAAAGGAGTGTGAACTCATCACAATTTCTGCATGGAAATTTCACCAGTTAAATTCCACCTACAGCTTTTCTTGGGCAATAATGCAAGGAATGAGTCAAGCTTTTTCTCCAGAAACAGTATAGTGTACAAGATAAGATATGGGCTTTGGACCGAAACATGCCTGTGTTCAATTTGGGGATCTACCATTTATCACCTACCATTTATGAACTTTGATAGAAGTTTAACGTCTCTAAGCAAAGCGTCCTCACCTCTAAAGCAAGACAGTGGTGCCTCTCTACAGTTTTATTGTGATAGTGACATTTGATGGTGGTTATAAAGTGCCTAGCATGATGCCTGGCATATAGGGACTATTCAGTAGTCTTGGTTTTTGCTTGTTACGTTTCTCCCAAGTTACTCGTCTCTCCTCCAAAGTTTGAAAGCAGCTGCTGTGAAGTATGCATACATTCTCCCCTTAAGTGGAAGTTTTAATTTAAGACAGCATTCAAAAGATATGAGTGAGGTGAATCAGTCATATGTATACACATATCCACTCTTTTTTAGATTTCCTTCCCATTTAGGTCACCACCAAGCATTGAGTAGAGCTTCCCGTGCTATAGAGTAGGTTCTCATTAGTTATCTATTTTATACATAGTAGTGTATATATGTCGGTCCCAATAAGAAACTAACACAACACTCTAAAGCAACTATAGTCCAATAAAAATTAATAAAAAATATAAAACAAAATTATAAAGGGACATCTCCTAGAAATAAATAAATTGATTGATTGATTCATTCATTCATTCTTTGGGAAGCAACAACAAAAAGCAGATTGGTAACACCTGCCTGAGAAACCTAAGCATATCATAGAGAATAATACAACTAAGTTGATGGTGTTATTATAACTTTAACATTACATACTACACCATAATAAAGATTATTTTATTGAAATGACTCTAAAAAAAGAAGAGATGAGTGAAAAGGTTCCCGGTTATTAATTTTGCTTAGGTGATACACAGATTTAAAAATATATATATATTTGCTTAGTTTGGCACAAGTTTCAAACTTAAGCAATCTCTTCAGTGCATTTTCCAGGTGCAACAGCATACATCTTTTTTGGCATCTCTATCTGCAGCCAGGAGAGTTCCTTTAGCACATAGTGACGCAAGTTCATTTTCTGATTTGGCCCCTTTCTAATTTGGTCACCTGCTTCAGTCCCCTGCCCGCCCCCCTAACCCCACCAGCTCCAAGTCGAAGCTCTCTGAGTTATCCTGACTTTTAAATCCGTCTGCATCCCTGGGCTAAATTCTCAAAGTTCATTGTTAGCTTCCCTTCTCTTACTTGTGCAAAGCCTTTCTTCAAGCTCTTCTTGAAGAGCTCAGTCAACACTCTACATGATTTTCTTGCTTTATGAAATTCATGTTCTAATGAGCAGAATTTCCTAACCCCTCAATTCTAGGGGCCGACTTATCTATAAACTTATCTATTTTTTCCCTAAAAGATCCCAATAAACTTTAAAATTGTCTCTTCGATTTTTTTTTTTGAACTCCAGTCTTCACCAGGGATCACCCCTTTATCACTTTTTAGTTCTCATCACTGATCTTTTTTATTTTTCACGCTAAAATAAGAATGAGTAGGACTGCCAGCGTCATCATAGTTAAGTTCCTGTGTCCTTATCGAGACTGGCTGTGGTTTCCCCTCCCCATCAGACTCCAGCCCCAGCTCTCAGCCTCCAGCCCTGGTATGAACAGCTGTAGCCAAATTGACATAGGGTATTTGTTTCATTCACTTCATTGTTTTCAGATCATGTAAATTTAGGTTATGCTAGTTTGCATTTTCATGACCAGTCCAATTTTTAATACTAAGTTATTTTATACAGTGATTCTTTCTTCTAGTTATTCAATTGTTTGTTAGCAGATTTATGTTGCATTTTGATTTTTGTTCTATTACAATTTTATATGTAAGTTAACCAACATCATTATTTTATTTTTGCTTATATTAAGAGAACGATTTGTCATTAGTTGTCAGAACACCACATAGAAGCTCATAAAATGTAAATTTGTTTTTTGTGTTTATGAGCGATTCTTTGAATTAGGTTTGTGTACATGCTCCCAAAGGGATGAAATTAATATTGAGCATCCAAGGGTGTGACCTGGTTGAAGCTCCCAGATACTGCAGTTTAAGGACACAAGAAAATACGATCCTCTCCCCTCCTTTAATTTTTGCCACCTGAGTTCTATACCAATAGAGAAAAACAAATGCAAGTCTGGTGGAAATGAGATATTTTTATTAGTGATAACACTGATGTTTAAACATGTGGTTTACATGTACTGAATTTCAGAATTAGAATTGCCCACTCAAACACTAACTAATTCAGGACTGGGGTAGGACTGAAGCGAGGCCTGTTCCTCTAACACCCATGCTGCGGATGACTGAGTGAGGTAAACTGGTGTTTCTTGAGGGCAGCTTGCTCCCTTAAAGGACATGCCAGAGGCAGAGCTATGCACAAATGGTTTCTCTTTGCAGACTATCCTTAATACTTCAGATTTTGTCACTTCCTTTCCTCTGGAAATTGATAAAAGAGGCAGTAAGAGATTCTAGGAGTGTCTTGCTAATGGAATTTCTTCAAAGTGGAGGGTAACAACAGGAGAGGGAAGGAAGAGAGAATTCCCCTTCCCTTCCTTCTACCTCTGGGGCATTAGGACATGGTTTGTTAAATTTTAATATGATTTATCCAAATAAATGTGAGAGAGTCACCTTCTGCTCTGGCCATACTAATGCTGTTTTCCTTGACTTTGTTACTAAAGTTTCCAGTCTCTTTGTATTTATTTCAAGCCCACCTCATTACCCTTGCCCCAGCCTCTCACTACTTCTAGGTAAACCAGGTAATGAGTGGTCTAATAGTTTATTTGTATCAGGTGGAGGTATTTTACTTGCACATGTCAGACACCCATCTCAAATGCTTTAAGCATAAAGGAGAATCTATTGCCATGTAGTTTTTAAAAGTCCAGATTTCGTTGGGGCTTCCCTGGTGGTGCAGTGGTTGAGAGTCCACCTGCCGATGCAGGGGACATGGGTTCGTGCCCCAGTCCGGGAGGATCCCACATGCCGCGGAGCGGCTGGGCCCGTGAGCCATGGCCGCTGAGCCTGCGCGTCTGGAGCCTGTGCTCCGCAACGGG
>NW_006773166.1:454905-487460 GCF_000442215.2 Lipotes vexillifer | reverse complement strand
AAAAAAAAAAAAAAAAAAAAAAAGTCCAGGTTTGGCCAACTAGATCCAGGTCTTCAAATGACATCATCCTGCCGAAACTGTTCCTCTCCGTTCTGTGGTTGTCTGCTGGGTCTGCTGTCTCACCAGGGAGGCCCTAGCCCTCCAGTTATCACGTGGCCTCCAGCGGCCCTGGGTTTCTTCTTACCCCTTCAGAAAGCCTTGTTTGCAAAGAACGTCTCTTTCCTAAGTGTTCCAGCACAAACCCTGGGGGAATATTACTGGACCAACTAGGGTTGCTGCTAATCCAGTGTTCTAAGGGGGGGGGGGTCCCTAGACCAGTCATGTAAGCATCACCTTGAAACTTGTTAGAAATGCAGATTCTCAGGCTACACTGCAGACTTTTGAATAATAAACTCTAAGGGTGGGGCTCAGTGAACTGTGTGATTCAGATGCATGCTAAGTTTCGAAGACCATTTTGTTAGTCCGCAGACCATACTCTACGGCTAGAGAGATAAAAATACACTGAGTGGTTCTGCCTGGGTAGATTGATTACTTCAGGGGCCGGGATGGGGTCGTCTTCATCCAGCCCAGATGGTTTAAGGGTGAAGTGGGGAGGGTATCTTCCCAAAGGAAGATTAGTTGTTATTATCAGAAAAAGCAACGGTTGCTGGTCAGGTAAAATTAATATGTTCTACAATAGAAACTTTGCCACAAGTACTGGGTGGTGAATTATTACACCAAGAAATATTAATAATGAATGCCTAAGGCTCGCTTATTTTATCTTTATAAGGGTTAGAGCAATAAAAGTTTTCCTTCTTATTGTATGTACTGGTACCCAATTATTTTCCTGAATGGAGAAAACAAACAGTTTCACCCTTTAACTTGAGTTGCCCGTGAGCTCATATTTTCCTTTATATGATGGGACATTCTGAGCAACTGTAGGAGGGCATGGGATGCAGGGCGTTCAACTTGGGCTGGGCCAGTCATCAGCTCCCTGACTGAAGCCAAGTCAGATATCTACTATATTGAGTGTTTTGTTTTCTGGAACTGAATGTTTTGTGTGGAAACAAATTAGACCTAAAAGATGTAGTAAGGGTGCTGTGACAAAACGTGGTAACTCCTCCTGTTTGTATCTCATCTATGATTTTCACAGGTACAATGGTGGGAGACCATACCCGCTTGGAATTCCACAACATTGAAACTGGTATCATGACCGAGAAACGTTACATCTCCGTTGTCCCCTCCAGTTTCATTGGCCACCTGCAGAGCCTCATGTTCAATGGGCTGCTCTACATTGACTTGTGCAAAAATGGAGACATTGATTACTGCGAACTGAAGGCTCGTTTTGGACTGAGGAACATCATCGCTGACCCTGTCACTTTTAAGACCAAGAGCAGCTACCTGAGCCTGGCCACCCTCCAGGCCTACACCTCCATGCACCTCTTCTTCCAGTTCAAGACCACCTCCGCTGACGGCTTCATTCTCTTCAATAGCGGTGATGGCAATGACTTCATTGCTGTTGAGCTCGTCAAGGGGTAAGCGGAAGAGATCGCCTAGTTTATACTAAATGTCTTAGCTCAAACCCTGGATAAAATATGCACAGAAAAAACTGTCTATTCTACTCTCTACCCTCTATTCCTGATTCATGCTCTCATCCCCATTGATTAAAAATATCTTTGTAATCATTAGGACTGGAAGGGAGAGAGATTCATGAGTTTGTTTAAAGATCTTCTCCTGACTCAGTACTGTCAGGCTTCTTAATCTGAAACGTAGTCCTTTAAACCTATGGGAAAAAAGCTTATTTTTGCAAAAGAGGGATAGGGTATGTGTTGCATCTATCTCTGGGGCAGTACAGTCTGCAACCACCGAATTTATAGGAAGAAATGAAATACAGATATTTTCAGTACTACCATTAGCCCACATATGCAAATTTTAAAAAGCTGTTCTTGCTTCAAGATATTTTACTACTGTGTGTTGGGAAGTAGTCAAAACAGAAGCAAAAAATAGAACAAAACCCAAAAAACAGATCCATGATTGACTGTGAATTTAGATGTCACCCCCTAATGTTTTGGAGTGTACCCAGCTGTACTGCTTTGTGTCTCTGGATTTTTACTAGGTAGTGTTAAAGAAATGGATTCAATGAGTATAGAACTCAAGTGAAGTCTGGTAGAATAGGAACCGATTCTTTTTATATTCTTAAATCAAGCTTTAGTTATTCTTGCATGATGCCAGTCTAGCTTGGGGGATTTGAAGCCCCCAATGCCAGTTATGTACACATTGCCTTTAAACCACTGCAGGGAATCTCAAGTCATTGGGTGCTTGTGGTTCCTCCTAGGTACATACACTACGTGTTTGACCTCGGAAACGGCCCCAATGTGATCAAAGGCAATAGTGACCGCCCCCTGAATGACAACCAGTGGCACAACGTCGTCATCACCCGGGACAACAGTAACACCCACAGCCTGAAAGTGGACACTAAGGTGGTCACTCAGGTTATCAATGGTGCCAAAAATCTGGATTTGAAAGGTAAACCTTGTAAAGAAGTTTCTCCTTTTTAGAGCTTACAGTTGAAAGGCTGTTTCCGGAGGTAAACTACAGTTTAGGAGTGCCATGCATTTTTGATACACATGCATATCCTATTTTAACAACATTGAATTATAACATGATGCAGTTTGTTAGTTTTTACTTCTACCACTCCTTAGGGATGGTTTGTTTTCTCTGTAAACCTTGGGCATGTGGGAGCTGAGTGATGAGGTGACAAATGTCAAAATGTGGAGGGATCATAATACAGAGGAAGGCATGTAGGTTTTGGAAACTCAGCTGAGTCATTTACCACCTGGGTGACTTTGGTAAAATTTCTTAGCCTTGTTCAGCTTCTATATACTTTTTTTTTTTTTTTTTTTTGCAAAATGAGGATAATAATTGTTACTACCTTTATGGGCTATTAGGAGTTTTGATGGAATAATGTCTATAATATCCTCAGCATACTATTGGTAACAAGCACATAAAAAGCACTCAATAAGTGGTTGCTTTGTTGAAAATGTTGTTAATCTTTACATCATCAGAAAATGGGAACAATACCTACCTCATAGAATGGATGTAGTGATTAAAATTTGTGAGATGATGTGTATAAAATGAATGACACATAAGAAATGTTAGTTTCTTCTTTTTACAATGTAGAAACTCTGGTAATAATTTTGTTTATGCTGTTCCCCCCCAGCTATATTACCATTATCTAGTAAACAGTCTAATGTGACTTGGCTTTTGTTGGCGTGGTTTCCATACCATTTACCCATTTGCTTTTACTACCTATTTTCCTTTCCAGGTGACCTCTACATGGCAGGTCTGGCCCAAGGCATGTACAGCAACCTCCCAAAGCTCGTGGCCTCCCGGGATGGCTTTCAGGGCTGTCTGGCATCAGTGGACTTGAATGGACGCCTGCCAGACCTCATCAACGATGCCCTCCATCGGAGCGGACAGATTGAGCGTGGCTGTGAAGGTACAACCTTTTTCTATTTAAGCTACATTCTGTCGCAAGCCTCTTTGCTGCCTCTGCCAGTGCCTCCTTCCTTGGTTTACCAGTCCCCTCTCATCCCATTCACTATCTGACATTGCATCACCACTGATGTCCTCCTGTCACTGGCTGAGTATGTCAAGACATGTGGCACAGGCTCCAGGAATGTACAGTATGTTGGCAGATGTCTTTCATACTTGCCATAGAGGACCTTTCCTGGCATTGACATCAGGCTTCTCCTGACTTGTGCCTTTGCTTCCAGCATGGCTGAAAGGGTATCAGGGACTTTTATTTATATCTTAATACATATATTAAGAGACATATATTAATATCAGAGACTTTTATATGGGTGTCACCATTAATAAAATATTTCTTATGTTGCTAACAGTGACTGCATTATTTAATGCAAACTGAGCAGAAGGTAGGAAAATGATGTCAGAATGCCATGATGGAGGAAGGGAAGTAACAGTTATTGAGTACTTACTAGATGTCAGGCATCATTTGGCAGTTTCTTGGTGTGGTGTAGTGGAACAGCATGGGCTTTGATGTTAGAAAGACCTGGATTTAGGTCCAGGTAGTAGTTCCTGTTGGCTGTGTGACTTTTGACAAGTTACTTAACTTCTCTGAATGATATCTTCCTCATCTGTAAAATGGGACAATAAAACTTACCTTGGAAGGTAATATATATGTCAGAGTTATATATAGAATGCCTGGTACATATATAGTAGGTACTCAATAAGTGGTAGGATCATTATTTACAAACATTGTCTAATGTGGGACATTTAATAGCATTGCATGCCCACCCATGCAGCACAACAAACCATGCTCACCCTCTTTCTGTAGATAATCCACTGTCTCTTGAGATACTAACTGAATTTTATAGGTCATTTGAGTCCAATAGCTCTTTACAATAAAAACTATCTAGCTTTAACCAGCAGGGGAGAGCAGACACATTTTCAGCCTTCCCCAGACTCCTTGGGTAGGCTGAAAAGGTGACTCGTGTCTAACTTGAAAGGCAAAGAGGATGATCTGATCAGTCACCAGGACCTATGTATTCTTTTGTCTGATGGAGCCTCATGGTTTTTTGTGCAATATACTGTTTTCTTGTATCCCGCATTAATTTACCACATCCAACCTGTTCATTCATCTTCTAACTGTTCGACTTCATTTATCACTCCTGTTCTTAACCAGCTTCAGTCCTTCACTTGCCATCATAAAGCACATTTTAATAAAAGCTTCCAATCAGCTTCCCAGGCTTATTTATAGTATGGAAGTCATTTTCCTTTGCCTAAGGGTCAGTTTCTTGTTACCAGTTTGCACTAGTAATAAGGCCAATTGTCCCTATAACCCTCTCCAGTTTTCTTTTAGCCAGAAATATTTCTTAAATTTTGTTAGCCAAATATGTTGTGTGTGTACAGGGGGGACAGGAAGTTGGGAATCACCAAGCATTTTAAAGCAGCCACTTTGCTTTCTTCTCCTGAAAATGCACAATTTCATTCAACTCAAAAGTTTTTGTCTTATTGGCCTGCTCTTAGTTCTTTTGGGTGTTAAGGGAAGTCCTGAAATTGATGCGCCGTTTGAGAATTAATTTGTGTATATTAGTTTAGGAGATTGTGGAATGACAGAAATTCCAGTTTTCCTGGAATAATTAATCACATCTAGTAAAATCATAATATAAAAGCACATATTCAAAAGTATAAGGCTCTCCTCACATGTTAAATATTTTTATCATGCCATCAGTTCTGTAGATTTAAAAGTCAACAGGAATCATCCATTTAACTCCATTGCAATGTCGCCTGATAGAAATAGAATGTGAGTCACATATGTAATTTTAAATTTCCTGGTAGCTGCATTTAAAAAAAAGATACAAAGCAACAGGTAAAGTTAAGTTTAATTTTACATTTTATTTAACTTAACCTAATATATCCAAAATATTATCATTTCAGCATATAATCATTATAAAATTTTTAGTTAGACATTTTATTTTATTTTTTTCATATGAGCCTTCAAAATCAAGTGTAGCACTTGTAGCACACCCCAATTCAGACCACACCTTTAAGGTACTCAATAGCCACGTGCATCTATGGCTACTGTATCGGAGGCACAGTTCTATAGAGTATAAAAATTGGGGTTGGGCTTCCATGGTGGCGCAGTGGTTGAGAGTCCACCTCCTGATGCAGAGGATACGGGTTCATGCCCCAGTCCGGGAAGATCCCACATGCCGCGGAGCGGCTAGGCCCGTGAGCCATGGCCGCTGAGCCTGCGCGTCCAGAGCCTGTGCTCCGCAACGGGAGAGGCCACAACAGTGAGAGGCCCGCGTACCGCAAAAAAAAAAAATAAAAAAATTAAAAAAATTGGGGTGTAAGGAGGTAAAGCTGTAGCATTTGATTAAAAGGAAGTCTAAACCAACCTTTATAAAAGTGGATTAAAATGTATAGTGTAAATGTGGAATGGACTCCACTTATGAGAGCTTTAGGGGAAGTTGTGGGAGCATTAGGGAAAAGAAATTACCCATCTGACTGGAGAAAATGTTCCTATCCCTACCTACAGCTCTATGTGCAGTTTGGCATGACTCATCACATGCATTATGTTGGGTTCTGACCTTCCTCTGAGTATGGGTGATTGTTCAAAGCTGAATATTGTGGCTTGCTGGCTCTACCATCCGCATCTATGGCAAGTCCTATGGGCCTAATAACACTGCACTCTATTGCCATGGAGATAATTATGATGGTTACCCATGGAGCATTATGACCACCCCACTGGGTGGCATGAAGTGGAGGATGAGCTCTGAGGGAAGAAAGCCCTTGTTTATTGTACACAGATGACTTGGATAATTAGCCTAAGTGGCCAGGAAAAATGGCCAAAAAGTGGGTTAAGGCATAAATTACTGTCATTGGAAGTTTGCACTATTGTGAATAAGCCCTTGTAAGAGATACCAGGAGCTTTTTAGGGCACTATGGAAGATGATGGGGAGGGAAATGCAGGCCACAAAACCTTGGAAACACTGCAAAAAGGTATCATTCTCATTGTGAATCTCTGTACATAGTACAGGACCTTCAGGAAGGCCTTTGACAGTTAGGCAAGTCATAGGACACAGAACACAATTCTTGATTTATCATTTCTATGCCTAGAATAGGAAACAAGTAGGGGATAAGGATTCATTACTAAGAACTAAAACCTGAATCTTGTCACGATGGTGAATGTGTTTTATTTTTAACATATTTTGGGTACACAGGCTAGGATATATCATATGTGGCCGGGCCGCTGAGCCTGCGCGTCCAGAGCCTGTGCTCCGCAACGGGAGAGGCCACAACAGTGAGAGGCCCGCGTACCGCAAAAAAAAAAAATAAAAAAATTAAAAAAATTGGGGTGTAAGGAGGTAAAGCTGTAGCATTTGATTAAAAGGAAGTCTAAACCAACCTTTATAAAAGTGGATTAAAATGTATAGTGTAAATGTGGAATGGACTCCACTTATGAGAGCTTTAGGGGAAGTTGTGGGAGCATTAGGGAAAAGAAATTACCCATCTGACTGGAGAAAATGTTCCTATCCCTACCTACAGCTCTATGTGCAGTTTGGCATGACTCATCACATGCATTATGTTGGGTTCTGACCTTCCTCTGAGTATGGGTGATTGTTCAAAGCTGAATATTGTGGCTTGCTGGCTCTACCATCCGCATCTATGGCAAGTCCTATGGGCCTAATAACACTGCACTCTATTGCCATGGAGATAATTATGATGGTTACCCATGGAGCATTATGACCACCCCACTGGGTGGCATGAAGTGGAGGATGAGCTCTGAGGGAAGAAAGCCCTTGTTTATTGTACACAGATGACTTGGATAATTAGCCTAAGTGGCCAGGAAAAATGGCCAAAAAGTGGGTTAAGGCATAAATTACTGTCATTGGAAGTTTGCACTATTGTGAATAAGCCCTTGTAAGAGATACCAGGAGCTTTTTAGGGCACTATGGAAGATGATGGGGAGGGAAATGCAGGCCACAAAACCTTGGAAACACTGCAAAAAGGTATCATTCTCATTGTGAATCTCTGTACATAGTACAGGACCTTCAGGAAGGCCTTTGACAGTTAGGCAAGTCATAGGACACAGAACACAATTCTTGATTTATCATTTCTATGCCTAGAATAGGAAACAAGTAGGGGATAAGGATTCATTACTAAGAACTAAAACCTGAATCTTGTCACGATGGTGAATGTGTTTTATTTTTAACATATTTTGGGTACACAGGCTAGGATATATCATATGTTCTCATATGTGTCAAAGTCATTGATAATGACGCAAGATCCCTAAGTAGCAATTGGATTACTTTCCGTATTATATCTAACCCCAAAGAGTCTGAAATTATTTTAAAGACACATTAATCCACTACTCTTTGGCTCTTGATTGTTTATAGTAAGAAAGAAAAAAAAATATTGAATTAGGTTTTTATTTTATGTTTCTAATATATGCAGAGAATATAATTTAGAAATTAAGTGCAATTTCTGGACAGCCTAGCCAACATCTAGCTGTGACTTGCAACCTCTCAATTTGGACTAGGAATTTTTTATGATGTCTGATTCAGTACTTGCCTGGTAAATATCTGTTTCTATCTTGAGGCCAGCTTTGCTGCAGAGACCAAGGCATGTATTGGCTAGAAATCCGATTCCACAACTGCAGACGGTAAACATCTGAGAGAAGCACACGTGCTCCATTTTGAGACTGGTGTAAATAAATAAAAAGGACATTGGTTTGGTGCCAGTTTGCCCACAGCCATTTGGGTTTGGCTACATTTTTATAAATTAAGCCAACTGAGATTGTGGGTGTTCCCAAATCACCTTCATACAAATGCCCAATTCTAGTGCCAAATTCCTTGGTGGCATTTTCAGGAGGTTACAAGGAGTGCTCCCAAGCGACTCTTCCACGCTTACCTCCTAAACGTTCAGAATTATTTTTGTGGGCTCCGTCTGGTTGTGCACACGTGTCTTTCAGTCTGGCCATGTACTACCCTTATTTCTTGATGTTTATCCTGACTGATGGAAAATCATTTTTCTGGACCATATGCCTTGGGGTTGGCTGTATGGTTGTGGGAAGGCTCTTGTAACCACTGCCTGTGCTCTGTCCAGTCCAACGTTTCCCTGCCCCTGCTCTGCTGATGTGGCTCTGATGAGGCCTGCTCCGCCCTGGTCTGTGCATCCCCTGTCTGTGCTGTCTCTGGAGAACCTGTGGAGCATTTCAATTGTCTGTTCGAGTGATGTTGATTATGCCGATTGTGTTTTCATTTCTGTAATGTTACCCTGGTTTTTGCTGTACCTCTTACTAACCTCTGGTTATTGTTTTCGCCTTTTCTGTTCTTTTGCTAACAAAGTTGCGTTGACCAAAGCTGACCTGCAAGGTAGAGAAGGTTCTTGTTCCCATTACCACTTTGGACTGAAAGATGTCCTGGGTAACCCTTGGTATCTTATCTTTAGAGGACTTCAAGCTGTCACACCTCTTGGACAGCAGCGGTTATGGGGAGGGGGCTGAACCCTGTGTTCTTTATGAACAGTGGCAGAAAACCCAAATCACTGCATGAAAAATAACAACCAAGGCGAGGCATCATGGGGATGGGAATATGATTCCATTTTGGGGGAACCAGAGAGGTTTGACAGCATCCTATATTGTGACTACCCACAGGCATATTAATCCGCTTCTGGAAATGCCTCTCCAAGTAGTTGCCATGGAGGGGTTGGCTCCTTTTAATTTATTCACTAGAGACAGAAGACAGCACTTGGAAAAAGAAAAAAAAAAAAAGCCCATTTGAGTTCTTAATTTATTATTTTCTGGGTCAGGGAGGTCATTTCTCAGAGCAGGGCTTTTGAGTGCTTAGACGTAATGAAAGATAATGCCATTTTCTCTTAACTCATTTTAAAGAGATCTTTTAGGCATTTGGGAGATATTAATCTCATTAAAACATTCTAGAGTTTTATGTCTCCTATCGGGGATTTTGATTGAGCACTTTAATTTCCTGTTTTGTGATTCTAAAGGAAAAAAGTACTCTTGGGGAGGAAGAGGCTCTATCGATCTATTGATTTTACCCTGAATACCCTTTAAAGTGCCTGCGTGTTAGATACCAGTGAATATCTACTGCAATCTCAGGCTACTTTGACTCAGAGTAGCAAGACAAGAACCTGCATTTTAGGTATCTTTCAGCCGATAGTTAAGGGGAGGATTGAGCCTTGGGGGGCCTCTGCGAATTTGCAAAATCAGCACAGATTGTAAGAAGTGGTTAGGACAAAAGTAGCTTTAAAAATTACTTTTCACCTAAAAGATCATTTACTTTGCAGTGACTTGTTATATGTCATGAAGGTAAGCAGTACAAGTGTCTCTCTCGGGTGGATATCAGCTAGATGAGGTCTCTCTAGCCATTTTAGTCTTCATCCCCTCTTAGCAGATTCACAAATATGCTAATATCTCATAAAATTAATGAAAGGAACATGCACTGGATTAGTACTTTGAAGTTCTAGGTAGCTGTACAATAGTTTTCAATTTCAAATATGTAGGGTCCTTTCAGTAATATGGAAGGCTGTTGTTTTAGACATTCTATTCAATTTTCCAAATAGTTCTACTCCCTGTCACTCTATGGAGGGGAGAGAGAAGGGGACAGGATTTGATCTATAATGAGACAATTCAAGGTTGTCAAAGCTCTTTGTGACCAGATTTGTTGGATAAAACTAGACAACTGCATCTCTCCCTAGACTTTACCGTTCTTCATGGTAGTAACTGTGTGGATTTTGAATCCCCAGAAACTTCCATGGGGACTCCATATGTAGCAAAATGATCTTAAAATTTCCATTCAAAGGAGAAATGGTTTGTAGGAATCATACAAAGAACTAGTTGATTTCTATGCCTACTATAAATTGTTGACCAAAGTGTAGGCATAGGTTTGGGGACACAATAGAGTGTCTTAATTTGCTCATTTATAGAAGCAGTCTAGTCATCAGTATGGTTTTTCTGCGATTACTCCATTGACCCAACCTCTCTTCCATTCTTGTAATGACTTAACAGTCTCTTTGCGGCAGGAGCTGTTATTCTTTGTAATTATTCTGAGTCATCTTACTCCTTCCCAGTATTATGGCAAAAGACCTTTAGGATGTGAATGCCTTTCCCTTTTATCTTCCTGACATTGGGGTATGGACCATTACTCATGCTGGCCTTTTCGGCTACAACCTGTGGGCACGGATAGGACTAATTAACATTAAGTGTGAAGGACAATAAAAACATATGACAAAGAAATGAGGCAGTCTGAAAAGTAAAGGCACATCATAAGGAAATATAACAGTGGGTCTAGGAAGTGGCAAGATGGGTCGGGGCAAGTCAACAGCTTGAATCCTCTTGTCATTGTGTTGCTGGAGTGGTGTTTTTAGACACCACTATTTATTTATTTGTTCGTTTGTTCATTCATTCATTCATTCTTCTCCAGTGATTGTGCTGTTCAGTTTAACAGGAACTCAGCTACTCCTGTGTATCAGATACTTAGCTAGGTACTGGGATTACAGGTGAGGTACAGTCTGACATCAAATAAATACGTAGGAGATCAGCCAGTGGCTACAGTGCAGAGTGAAAACTGCTATGCTAGAGTGGACGTGGAGCCCGCAGTGTGTCTGCGGAGGAGGGCTGCTGCACTGTGTAGGGTCATGATGATCATGGTGGGTAGTCAGGGGATATTTTCTAGGCAGAGTTTGAACTGCATCTGAAGGGCAACATGTTTTAGATGGATGAGAGGTGGAAGCTCACTTAAGAGCTTGGCCAGTTTGGGCACCTACAGGAAGCTCCATTGGGCTGAAATAATACTCAGGTGGGGATGTGATGTACACAAAGCTGGAGCTGGAGGATGGAGACAGGTGATGGCAGACCTTTTGTGTAAGGAGTTGGACTTTACCCCAAGGGCGCTGTAAGGAGGACAGAGACTTGGATCCGATTTTCATCTTTTCAAGATCACTCTGACGCCAGAGTGGAGAATGGATGAGGAGGACAGGAAGTGGAAGCAGGGAGTGGTTAGGAGGGCAGTAGCATATTCCAAGACAGAGGGAAGAGGTGTGAACCTGACAGTTGTTACTCTTGTGGCCTAAGAAGATAAACATGTTTCTCTCTCAGATGAAACCTCTGAGGAGTGAGGAAGAAAAGGAGCTTCCTCTCCTGTGTATTTCCCTCCCACCCCTGCAGTGTTGCTTTGTTTCATAGCAGATGCTTTTACACATCATGACCAAAGGTGTCAGGGAGGAACTAGATTGACGGCCCTGGTTTAGGTCACACCTTGCATCCCTCCAGGTTAAGAGAGGAAGTGGGAGCTCCCCTGAGGTCCATGGGAGGTGTTGCATTGCTGAGCTGAGCGGTACAGCCCCTTGAACCTCAAGGTCCCTTGAATAGAATAACAATATCTATGGACTTTTCAGAAGTAATTTTCTTATTCCTCTTTATTTGCAAGAGGGGTATTCCTAGAGAGGAAAAGATTCCCTAAAAGCATGTTCAGTTAAGGAAGGACCTGCTCAACTATAAAAGAAATATTAAGTTTGATCTTTTGGAAGTGAGGCAGATGAGTCATAATCATGAGAAATAAAAAAAAAAAATAGCTCTTTATTGGTTTAGGGGATTAATCAGAATATCCTCTCCCTGCTTTCCATTATAATGCCCCTCAGCAGCTTCTGTTTTTGGAGTTGACTGGCTTCTCTTCTAGAAATGTAAGTTGTTCCTCTGACCAGATGATGGGCAGGTGGGTAGGAGAGGGCCATGTATTGATCAGATTTGGTTCCAAGTGCTGCGTATCTTAAGTAAGTCAATAAATGTTTTGAGTTTGGATACCTTGAAAACCCACAGATTCTTTCAAGTCATTTTAGGTTAAGAGTTGTCATCAGCCAAATTCTTCTAATAGGTAATTCTCCAACTTTCCTTACTGTGAGGACTATAGCTCCTCACTTCATTTTATCCAAAGCTAAGAGATGTATTACTTTCTCTATTGTATTTTGTGTAGTAAAGTATAGTGTTTGACCTCATAGAAATCAGTTCCTCAAAGATGGTTTGCATTATGGGAAATAATAAGAGAGACAGGAATTAAATGGAACTTTCCACAGTGGTTTCTGCCTCTTGTCTCTCAACGTTGCATGACAGAGGTTTCTTACAAAAGAACTGTAACTATGACTTAACTACCTCGATGTGTTCATTACTGCAGTCCTGACCAATTACACACCCAACTAAAATGGGTAGAAATTGATTTTCCTTTCCAGCGGTATTGAGAATACCCTTTATTTGAGGGTTTCCTTAGTTCACACACATGCTAAGGATATTGTGTCTCCATGATGATGACAACCTTGCATGGCAGATATTGTTATCCCCAGTTTATGGATGACTTTATAGATTTTACATATATTATCTGATTCAATCCTTATACCATGTGAGGTAGAAACAATTTCTCCTTTATATAGATGGGGAAACTGGGGTTCAGAGAATTTAGGTAATTAGCCCAAGATCATATTGCTAGTAAGTAATAAAGCTGTATTTTAAAGCTTATGGCCTTTCCACTACTGTGCTATATGGTGTGAGTCTGGATTTGCATATTTCCAAAGCAGAAACGGTACAGAGATAACCAGAGAGTGTCCAAGTGTCCTCCAGCTGACTTTGTGATAGCTGGTTTTCATAGCAATACTGTTTCACTACGTTCTAGATGATTTGTGCACTATGTTCATTAAAACAAAGTATTTTAAATTAGCTGTCTTTTTGTCCAGGCTGGCCTTAGAAATCCCTTATCTCTCTCTCTCTTTTAAAAAATTTCCCTCTTCTGCTCCGATAAGCTGCTACATCAGTGCTGAGAAAAGAAGGAAAAGCAGAAAATGAGGTCCCAGTTTACATTTTCTGAGGCAGCATCGACTTCTGAGGACCTGTTCATGATTTTAAAAAGAAGGGATGATCTAATCATTTGACCTATATTACGCAGGCACCCTCTGAAAATAGGGTGGATTGAGCAAGGAGGCTTTATGATGACACCATTCTCTCACCTTTACACACACTCCAACAAGGGCAGGCATTACTGTTACCTCTCTTGTCTGGAAGTGTCACGTGGGTAGATTGCTTTACTCACCGAGGATAATTATTCTTTGCTGTTCATTGGCCATTGAGGGAAGTGCTGTGCTAGAGCTGGCACCAGCACAGGAATTTTCAGGAATTTTGTAAGCTTCTTGGCATCATGTAACACATATTCGCTTGAAATTGGCTGTGGTGGGAGTATTTTACGCCATGAAAATCAGCTTACATAAATGTTACAGATCAGGTTTTATTTATTTATTTTTTCCCTCGGAGTTCTAGTTGTTAACAGGAACACAGGAAATCAAAGGCCACTGGAGATAAAGAACTCATGAAGGCGTCTTGGTTTCAACCAATTCCCATGCCCATCTTGACTTACTTTAACTCATTGTATGGTGAGAGGGCTGAAGTGATTGAGGAGAACCCGGGTGTTATTGAAACTGTCCCCATGTCCCACAACTGTTGGATTTTATTGTTGGTCTTTTTCGCTCAGCGCCCTAACCAAGCAACTGTTTTGAACCCTTGCTTGAGGAGAGGAAGCCGTAAACACCTGAGCATGCCCGATGAGCCCTGTCTCAGTGCCTTTCTGAGCACGAGCAAGGCATAGGTCCTGCCCTCAAGACGAAAAAGTAAGATCTTGGGAACACAGCTGCTCTTAGGTCTTTCTGCCAATGAAATTTTATAAAAGCATTCAGGACCCTGTTCTCTGACTTTGCTTAATCTTCTGTAAAGTGGGAACTAGAGCATATTCACTTCTCAGCTGGCTCTTTATGAAGAGGGATGCTTGACACATTTAAGGATCATTGCTTTCTTATTTTAAAATTAAATAGAAGTGAGTTGGGTTTCTGCCAATTAAAAGGGATGAATCTTCTGTTGCCTGTAAATGACTCCCTTTGGAAAACCCAACACTGTAAATGTAGAACTTTGAGAGCCACAGAAGTCTCTTTGTTGTAGGGACCAAGACATACTTGCAGCTAAGTAAGGATAACCTTATCCCTAATGTCAAGAATACCTTTCATGAAGCCTCCACACTTTAATTCTTATATTTTAGCCATAGAGACTGTAGGTTGCCCAGGAAGTTGGTAAGGATCTTTCACACATACACACATATGCACAGATACATATATCTATGTATATTCATCTTCCTTTTTTTGTTCTTTCTTTTTTTCTTTGCCACTCAATTACTGCTCAGTCATCCTTCCTCTGTGAAACTATGTAAGTTTTAAAATGTGAAAGTGGAAGGGTTTATGAACTTACAAACGTGGGAAATCAAATTGAAGGTGGAAGATAGCTCTTTCAGCAGCCCACGGCAGCTCGCATGCAGCTTCTTCCCATGGCAGCTGGGCTTTATATGGGGCCAGCAAACCCTTTGACTGGCACAGAGTTCTACTGTGGTGATGCTTCACAATCAGATTCCAGTCCCAGATTCTAAGCCCTTTGACGAACACCTCCTGCTCTGTGATTAAAGATGATGAATATTGTTAAACCAGCCCCACCTGGTCCCACCAGTGGGATACCAGCCTTGCCCTTTAGGATAAATGGATACTGGGAATCAGCCCAGATGTATCATTCCAGGCTCCCCCACTCACCAAGCCTATCTTTACATTATGGCCAAGACCAGCTGGTGCTGGTTATTTATCCATCTTAAATTGGGATGTCTGAGGCATAGGTTTGGTTAAGTCCTACTTAGGCATTAACAGATATACACTCTGATACAAGTGTCCTGTGCTTCCAACAGCACTTCTGTCTCAAGGACCTGCAAGTAATAAAAGGCA
Organism: Lipotes vexillifer; assembly: GCF_000442215.2. Classification (NCBI taxonomy): domain Eukaryota; kingdom Metazoa; phylum Chordata; class Mammalia; order Artiodactyla; family Lipotidae; genus Lipotes; species Lipotes vexillifer. The sequence goes on along the minus strand of NW_006773166.1, from coordinate 472,142 downwards.
GTCTGTCAACTTTTGATTTTTCGAGACCTTGAGGAGGAGTTGACTGAGTCAGTTGGCATGTACAGCAAAGGTGGATTTTAGCAGTAACAGGCATGAAATGACTGTCTGGGACAATTCTTAAAAATAAAAACAACCCCAGATTCAAGCAGAATAATGAGAAATTTGTGGCAGCCATCAGAGTTATCATGTGAAAAAAATAAAGAAAAAAGACACAGCGCAGTGCTTTCCAGTAAACTAAAAACAGAGCTGGAAGTTAAAACCGAAATACCTACAAACATCACTGACAACTTACTTAGTCCTTTCATGCATACTTCTGTTGCCTTGTCACTTTCCCTACTACACAAAGAAAGTCACCATCCGTTCTCAAAAGAATATGCGACTATTTTAGTGAGGATTCGTTACATATTTAATACACCATCCCTATACAGGGAGTCCCTGAAGCTTTAGTGTAGTTTGTAGTTACTATTAATAATTTAAAAACTTTCTAAATATGTAATTCCAAAGGTTTATGTTATCATAGAGTATCTGGAATTTTAGGTTGATTTGGAAGAATGTTTTAGATAAAATTATTAAGTCTTCAGAAATATCTGTTAGTTTATAAACATACGCATTTGATATCGATTTTTGTTCATATACTTAGACAGAAGTAGATCTTCCTGTTTATTTTTAATTGAATTTTGAACTGAAATAGCATTTGAAAATTTTCTCTGTTAAGACAGCCACATCCTTACATTAAATGTAGGTTAGAGTACTCTTGCTAATCTAATGGCAAGACACACACACACACACACACACACACACACACACACACACACACACACACACACACCCCTCTGGTTCTGGTTTATTCACATCCATAGACGTTAGGTGGATCAGAGGTTAGGTGGATCAGTTGTAGAGTTAGCACGCTTGGGTTTGAGACCTCACCCTGCTACTTGTTACCCGTGGGACCTTGCAAAAAAATCACCTGACGGTTCTGTGACTTACTTTACTTTTCTGAAATCCTTGCCTTCCAACTTGATCGTCAGTCAAAAAATTCTTTTGTTTTTGAAGTTCTGGATGTCTTCCATGAGAAAATCGTTCCTGTTTCTCTGATTCTTTAATACTTATAATTGCTTCATCATGTGTTTATGAAGACTAAATAAACTAGTATCTGAAACACGCTTAGTACATTGTCTGGTACATGATAAGTGCTAGGTAGGTCCCTTGTTTTGTTATTGTTATATCCTTGGTCTGATTCGTATAAGATCAAATTATATCAATGGATGTGCAGTCGGAAACATTGTTTGAAGTTTTTCTTTTTCCTTTTTTCCAGAGCATTTTGGTATGTTTCTTTACCTTTTTTCTTCCTTTCTTTTCTTCTCCCTTCCTTCCTTCTCTCTCTCTCTCCCTCCCTCCTTCCCTCCTTCCCTTCCCTTCTCTTCCCTTCCCTTCTCTCTCTCTCTCTCTCTCTCTCTCTCTCTCTCTCTCAACTTTGAAGACAGTATGAGAATATGAGAAATAGATACAGATATAAGATATAGTCTATTCAGGAAAGGATGTCCTTAAATAGTTTGAAATAAGAAAAGGAGCTTATATTGCCATTTAGAAAGTGTTTTAGAGTCTAGTCCAAACATGTACTCATTCAACACAGTTATTGCATACTGTCCCTGGGCATTGGGGACCCAAGAGCCTTTGTCCCAACATCTGCTGAGATTAAATGAGTCTAATAGTTAAATCAGAAGAGGAAATGTGGTCAATTAAATACCACCACTACCCCCAAAATGTTTGGTTCCAAGTAGAAAATTGCTTATATAAGTTGATACTTGTCAATTCTATGGATAAATTAGTTAGGAAAACCACATGGCTTTAAGTCACAAAAGAATGACTTTATTTCTTTATTTTTTTTATTCTCTTGTTTTTTTTTTAATTTCATCTATTAAGTAGAAGTTTGTTTCTATTTTATTTTTTTAAATTTCTTCCAGCGTCTTTTGTTTTTGTTTTTGTTTTTGTTTTTGTTTTTTTGCGGTACGCGGGCCTCTCACCTCTGTGGCCTCTTCTGTTGCGGAGCACAGGCCCCGGACGCGCAGGCTCAGCGGCCATGGCCCACGGTCCCAGCCGCTCTGCGGCATGTGGGATCCTCCCGGACCGGGGCACGAACCCATGTCCCCTGCATCGGCAGGCGGACTCTCAACCACTGCGCCACCAGGGAAGCCCCCAACATCTTTTGAATTTTCTTTTTTTAAAAAAAATTTTATCAGAGTATAGTTGATTTACAATGTTGTGTTAGTTTCACGTGTACAGCAAAGTGAGTCAGTTATACATACACATATATCCACTCTTTTTTAGATTCTTTTCCCATATAGGCCATTACAGAGTACTGAGTAGAGTTCCCTGTGCTATACAGTAGGTCCTTATTAGTTATCTATTTTATATATGGTAGTGTCTTGTTCTTTCTTTCATTCAACAATATTTTCTGAGCCCCTACTTTACACTGAATACTTTATCAGAAACTAGAGATATAAAAGGTGAGCAAAACAGACAAGGCTTCTGCCCTCAAGGAACTCATATTCCAGAAGGATGAGACAGACAATAAAGAATTTAATAAATAACTTAGTTACAGTTCATGTAATTGTTGTGAGTTAAATAAAGCGGGAAATAGGCTGGAGAGTAAATGAAATGCTGATGGGGACTTCCTTAAATAGGATAGTCCGAAGAAAGATCATTTTGAGCTGAAACTTAAAGAAAAAATGAACCAGTCATTTGAAAATCTGCAGGAAGGACATTTCAGGCTATGGGTTGGGCAAGAGCAAAGGACCTTGAAGGTAGGGATGGTCTTGAAGTGTCAGAGCAGGGGTCCTGGAACGGAGCAGCTTCAGAACCACCCAGAGGGCTTGTCACAGCTCAGGTTCCTGAGCCCTGCCTCCAGCCAGTAGGTCTGGGTGGAGCCTGAAAACATGCATTTGTCCCAAGCTCCCAGGGGATGCAGGTGCTGTTGACTGACTCAGGCCTACGCTGTGAGCACCATTGTGTTAGAGAGGAATTGGAAGGAGGAAGGGATGGCTGGAGCGTGGTGTGCTGGAGGTGAGTAGTAGGAAATGAGTCTGGCGGAGGAGGCAGGGGCCCTGGGATCTCACCTTAGAAAGGAAGTAGGATTTCAGGCTCAGATGGATGAGAAGTCATTGCAGGTTCTCCTGGTCTTCACTGAAACCCTGAAACTGCCCTTGTTCTTAGACGATTACCGTGTAGTCAAGTCTTTGAGGGTTATGCGATTCTGAATGGCATTCGCCCCTTAATGCGTGGGAAACAAATCCCGTGGACTTTGGAAATGGCCTATAATTCCCTCTGTATGGGATTCCGACAAACGGGACTGATTGCTTGCTTTGCAAAGAACCATTCTCCCATGCCCAGGTTTTAGAAGTATGAGATATTGGCAAATCTGGGGGCTGCAGTTCAGATCAGCTCCACATTTACTGGAACACTTTCTCTGCATCTGGCACAGCATAGGACATAACCAAAGCATAGTACGTGCTTGGTACAGCAGGGACATAACCAAAGCATAGTACATGCTTTCTAACTGTAGGCAGCATTCACTCTTTTTGGGACAAATAGTAAAATAATGTGAAAGAATTAGAGGATTATGTAAGCAGAGTACACTGCCATGTGTAATAAAGTGTTAAATATTATCATATATAAATGTTAGTGAGGCGGATAATATGTGCCGTGGCCACTAGGAAGTGGGAGAATTGTTGTCTGAAGTTACTGGGGAATGTTTGATATCCAGGAAGCATTTTAGCTGGTCCTTAGAAAATGGTTAAAATTTGGCTAAAGAGGAAGAGAAAGACATGGGAAAAACTCTTGTCTTCAGATTCAGTGAACATGCAAAGAATGAGTGTTTTCCCAAAGTTTTTGCTGTTCTGCTGCCTTTCAAGGGAAAGCTTTCCAGGTGTTTCTGATTCTTGAGCACAGTTGAATTACTAGCCCATTGTCTGGTGAGAGCTGTTTGGTCAGGGAGCCCCATGGACTTCTCAGAAGCTTTTGTCCTTTGAAAGAAGCTGTTGTGATTTGCCATTGTTGATGAGCCTTGTACTACACAATGCTCAAGTTTAAGACCCACTGAGAACATGACCAGGAACCTCCTTTCATCTCCACATGGGGGAACCACATGGCATATAGCAGCTGCAGAAAGCCAGCAGCTATGCTGCTCCCCCAGTGGTAGTAATTGTCTTTAAGTTTCTTATGTGATATCCTAACAGCTTTGTGTTAGGAGTGATGGTCTGTGCTGCTTCTACCTTTCATGAATAAATACAAAATGTCTTGCCACCCAGAAGACAGCCCCTTCGCAGTCATGCATCTCTTTTGAATATGCATCCTTAGGGCCCAATAGGCTTATAGTTCAATGTTCTGTGCCTGTGTGAGGCTTAGCCTGGAAACTGTGGAATATGCACTTACTGCAATGGATATATTTTTACTGTGTCAAGTACTTTTGTGCATCAGATCCTGACTACTACATTTGATGAGTCAAAGGGCCCACCTCCTTTGCTGAGGCTTTCTGGGAAATTCATGGAGTTATCCTGAATATTAAGATATTTCCTGTTGGCTTAGATAATTCCAAAGGTGTAGGTTTATCTTTAATGCCAAGATAAAGGCAGAAGACAGAAGTGAAAAAGAGAATGGTAAAAGAGGTCCCAGGATGACCTAGGAAAGATGGCAGTCTGTAAGGCAGAGATCACCAAACTTTTTCAGTTGCTCACTCATATCTGCAGAAGGTTTTGAGAATGTCCCCAAGGTAGGTATACTTACCTACCTAAAATGAACATAATTTCTAATATTTTCTTCCTATACCTCAGATACACCCTCTGGTATATGCACACTCTGTTTGAATACATTCTTCTGTAAACCTATAGCAGCAGTGTGGTGCAGCGCACTGGTTCTCAAACATTAGTCTACATCATAAAGTCCTAGAAGCTTCTGCAAACACAGATTTCTCCCTCCCCCCCACCCAGAGTTGTTTCTAATTCAGTAGGTATAGGGTGGCCCAGTAATTTGCATTCCTAACAACTTCCCAGGTGATCTGGTCTGAAACTATGCTTTAAGAACCGCTGAGGTAGTTAGTCTCAGAGTTAGTTTACCTAAGTTGGACATCAGGGTCCTTTAATTATCCAATGTGTGACCTTGGGTAAATTATTTTAGTTCTGTGAGCTTAGTTTTTAAAATCTGTGGTACAGAGGTAATCATAATTCCTTACGTTTTAGGGTCACTGGCGAGCTTCATGAGATAAGCTAGACAAAGTGCTTATCACCCAGTGCTTATCACCCAGTGCTTATCACCTACAAAACAACAGTACTTGCTGTGGCTGCTTTACCCTCCTTCTTCTCCTCCTCGTTATCCTCACACATCTTTCTAGTGTCACAAAGTAGACTGTAAGAACTTTTGTGCCTTAATTCACAAGAATCATGGGAATGCATTTTTCTGCTTTAGCATTATTCATTTAGGAAGACCATGCTCCAAGTGAGATATCTTTCTACTTGAATGGTAGAGATGAAGCTCTTTTGCAAAGTCTGCCAAAAAGGGAACAGTGTGTTCAGCCCTCTCCCTTCTGTGTGTAACTGTTGATAGTTTGTGGCTAAGTGTGTATTTCTGTTGTCTTTTGTAGTGAATTCTTCTTGCATGATATAGAGTTGACATTTTTGGCGGTTGTGTCTTTGAATGTTTGGGGGCATGAGAATAGTAAATTCAAGTGATTGTTTTGAATTTGATTAATTTTAACACGTTTTTCTCTCGCTCCTTTTTCCTTCTTTCCTGCTCTTCTTATGAATTACTAGGACCAAGCACCACCTGCCAGGAGGATTCATGCGCCAACCAGGGGGTCTGTATGCAGCAGTGGGAAGGCTTCACCTGCGACTGTTCCATGACCTCCTATTCTGGAAACCAGTGCAATGATCGTGAGTACAACCTTTTCATGCTTGGGATATTTTCAAAGAGTTCAGAGGTCTGGAGAAACCATAAGGGACATTATGTAAAAGGATGGCTCTTCTTCTGAAAGATTCATAAGCAATTTCTCATCCAGAAACTGGGAAAATAAAGGACTAATGGTCTAATGGCAAAGCGACATTTCTCGTTCAACAATACTAGATGTTTTTCCATTTACTTACTCTCTGTTTTCTTTAGATTAGATGACCTTTGACAAACAAAACAATTATGACAATATTTTTGTTCTAAGGAGTTCAGTTTTCCATTAATTAAATCATCTGGATAACAATTTTGAGACTCTCCCACTTAACATTGCCTAGAACTTGGAGGACATTTAAGGAATGTAGCTATTTTTTCAAAAAGTCTGAGTTTAGAGAATTTCTTAGGCCTTCCAAATGATGAAGACATTAAGAGAGTTTATTATTTTTTCCAACTAGAAATGTTCAATGCATTCTCAAGGGTCTTTCAAATGTAGGCAGAGATTCCCTCTGGCTAAATTTATTGATATCTGTTTAGTTTATATATACATAGTCATTCTGTTTATATATATATATTTCTATTTTGTGAGTATGTTTATATGTATGTATCTGTGTATTTGCTTCATACTGGAAGAGAGCCAGTTGTTATTTTTGTCCACGAGTGATGCTTCGGGTACATCAGCTGTTTTAATTCTAGAAGACTGATTTCATGAAGGTGATTCTAGCACTGACGGTGGAGAGAGTTCAGTTCTGTGGGAATCTATAGCCTGTGTCTCCACGTCCTCCTAACGTGGCCCCCTTTAGAAATGAGCAAACACTTGAAATCTCTGAATACCTGTTGCAAAGTGATTTGTTGAAAAGCCCTGACTTAGTGGGTCCTGCTGACCTTCTCATTTTCTAAATGCAGCCTTCATGGTAGGAGTTTATTTTATAACCTGAACTCATAGTTGTCATCAGTTGGTTTTATCAAAAAGATGCATAATGTTATCTGAGCAAATACTAAAGTTACATTACAGTTTGTACAAGTGGGAGCAGTCGCCAGTTACAATGCTATCTCTGTTATGTCGATTTGGTTTTCCTTGATTCCTTATTTCTCAACATTTTTCACGTGTGTAGTTGTCTCCTGTCCTGTTTTCCATTTTTTTCATAGGCCTTTTTTCCTTATGTACCCTGTCAGTCTCTTAAGATACACTAAGGAGAAACAAGTGGGGAATCTGGAAATGTAAAGAGAAAATTCTTTGAACCCCCTTGATCTAGGTGTAAGCATTTGCCTCTGGATTTATAATGCAAAGGACACACTGTTTGCAGAAGGCTTTGGCATTAGATGGCTCTTTCCAGTTATTTGGTATTATTTTTATTGAAAGTCCTGTTTCCATATTTATGATTTGGAAATACTGTTCCACTCTGAAACAGGCAGTGATTGGACTCATCCAGAGTCCCTGAGGAATTGTTGTATATGCTCTTTCTTTTCCCTCCAATTTGTCTGCATGGGAGGCTTATTTCCTAAGTGGTAGCATAATGCTTCTTTATCCTCACAAGTTTATTCCATATCACACATACATACCACTCCCAGTAAACCACAGTCAGGAAGAGACTGCACAAAGGAAAGACAGAAAGGTAAGTTACGCTAACTGCGGTGAATAGGCACAATCTTCAGAAGGTATGTATGCATTTTTTGCTCACTGAAAAGTTCCTTTCTGCCACCCAGGCTAGGCATTGTTTTCTGCTAAAAATCAACCAGGATTCTTTCCAGTTTTCTATGATTGTTTCTGATTTTGTCAAGAAAAGATTGTGCCTCAGTCTGGGATGAGGATTATCGCGTTATCTGACCTGAACAGTTTGTCGGTGTGTGATGAAGTGCCAGAACCAGGATTGGGAAAGCTCAGCGTTCTTTTGTGGCAATAGCTTCTCATCCTTCAAAAATGTTTCTAAGACATCCAGGTTTAGGGTAATGTATTTTGAACTTTATTCTATAAGCAATGCAGTTGAATTTTTTATTGTAAAGGACTTCTGAGCCCAAATCATTAAAATAATCTACCTGCCTATTCTCCTCTTGGAGAGTGGACCAGGGCTTCTGTGACTGGATGGCTATATGGATATGTGAGCAAGTACATTTTAATAGCAGAATGTGGGGAATATATGGAATTCAGATATATGTGATGTAACTATGAAGTTCAGATGTAAACTTTTAATGAAACCCAACCAAATATATCAAAATGGTAGGTTGCTTAAAATTGTTACAACGAATGTCTCTGTATTAAAGTATTTGGGGTAACTTCACTTTGGGAACTAGCATCAGAGCCAGTTTGTTCCACCTAAGAAAATCAGTCTCAATTCTTTACGTCATAGGTTATTATTTTCTGTATCAACCTGGATCCTTAGAGTTGTAATTTGCTGCTCCACAAACAACTTCAAGATGATGATACCTATCTAATACTCTGTGTGCCTACCTTTGTTAGCAAATCATGGTAGCTTTGTTTGCATCAGGAGTTGAGTATTAACCCTCAGTGTCACCAGCAGATTTGAAAAAGGCTCATATGCTTATCATTGGCAAAAGCCGTGGGAAAAGTTGCAAAGAAAGAAGAAAGAGTAAAATGAGTGGCTAGAAGTTGAAGAAGGATGAAAGAGAAGGAATATAGAGAAAGGCAGAGATTTTGCATCTTCTGTGAGAGAGCACAAAGGTGGTGTTTAATAGCTGCTTTGGTAACATGCATGTCACAGGTGGCCTGCCTTTGACCTAAATAACAGAAATGGGCCATACATTGTAAGTGGAGTGACATCAAGGAAATCTGGCCTTTACCCAATTCTTGGGAATAGCGTGTTTTGTAGAATGTTGCATATGTCTAAAATAAATTATATTCCTTAAAATACTGTCATAAGACCATGTGAATTGGTTAGAAATTCAATCTAATGGCTAAAGTTGTTTTTGCGGGGGAAAATGTTTGAATACTTTCATTTTCCTTGAGCAGTTTCTCGGGACAGCAGATTGATCCTCAATTAATAGATATGAAAACATCTCTGTTTATTATTGCATATCCAAGAATTGAAACTTGTTCAAAAGGGAAATGGCTAGACTATGGTATTTTTCAAAATAAAGTGCTCAGTTCATCGTATGTAGAAAAGTTAATTATATCTGGACATGACTTGCAAGTTTCTAAAGAAATGTCTGCATTTTAGAGTCGTGCTCACTTCTTCTAGAATTGGTTCTATCACTTATAACCTTTGTTTTGTTCTTGCCTGTTTGCTAGGTTTGGCATTTGTTTGACAATTTCAAGGTGCTGTCACATAGATGCGGCCTCCATGAGTAGAGTTTACATTTAAAAATTGTGTCTTGTTTAGTATGAATAGACCAAGCCTGCATGGTTTTAACTTTATTCCGTCATTCTTTGTGAAAGCATGGTGGGTTGATGGAGCCAGTGGGGTAAATTTCTTGTTCATTCTTACAAAGATAGCTGTAAAACTGATATAAGTGGTTGTGAAAGCATGTATTCTCTGTAGCTGGTTACCTTATATGAGAGCGATTTCCTGGTATTGGATAGAAAACAAAAATCATCTGGTTGGAAACTCAAGTATAATTGACTTATTAATTGTCTTATCTAGTTTTAAGACATGACTTTCCACCATTTCATGTAATGGTAAAATCATAGGGAGTTTCATTAGGTGATGTTTCAGGCTGGTTTGGAACTACAATGGGCAAAGTCATCCCAGAAGCAATTTTGAGTTCATGCAGGGTCCAGTAAGATCCATGAAAGGACACACAAGTAACATCCTCCAAAGAATATCCTCAGTTCTGAAAACTTCAAAGCAGAGGGAGGCTGATTTCCCCGAGGCTGAGCACCACCTGCATACCACTTAGTGACATGTTGTAGGGGTTACATTTTAAGAGCAACAAAAGGAAGGAAACCTTTTATAAGGGTCCTTGTAAGGAGATTCCTTTTGGATATTGGGTTCTTATTGGTATTTTAAATAAGGACAGAGAGTCTGAGCAATTTCAGTATGTTGTAGACCTTATACCATCAGGTGAATCCAGGATCCGTTTCCTGTATTGAATGGCAATGCCAACCCCACTGGCAACCTATTGTTGAGTTCCTCTCCTCTTCACGACTCCACACAAGGTCTCAGCAAACCCAGCCCACTCGCACATTCCCACACATATGCAAAAAAGTTATCATTTGGGAGGACTTTTTGAAAATAGCGATTTTAAACACTTCACAGCTATTACCTTTAGGCGTGTTCAGGACAACTGTTTTGAGTAGTATAATTTTGGAATCTCGTTATTGCTTCTGTGCCCTGGAGAAGTGAATGTGGGACAGTCTGTGGCATGTGAGTCCACACGTCAAGTTCTTGGATTTATAGACTGGATGTTTATAATGGTTTTGTGGGGTGAAAAGATGGGAATAAATGTGGGTTCTCAGTCCACCTTCAGCAGCCAGGTGCCCACACTACATTGCTCGATGTACAGTGTGGGCTCCTTGTTGGAGAAATTGCTTGGTTCATACTGGCATGTGATAATAGATGTTCTTTGCTTACAACAAATCAATAGCAAGCCACTGTGGATTGTGCAGACAGTGGTGTGCGAAGTGCCTTTTCAGACAGTTTTATGCTGGAATGGCTGTTAAGCTGCACTGTTGGCTATTCACTGGCCTTTTGCTTTTTATTTATTGTGTGGGTTTATTTATTTTTTTTAATGTAGGTTGGTATATTGATTAAATCTGTTAAAAACAACATTTCCCATTCAGGCTTCAGAAAAAAATAAGCAATATGCACATTACTTAGTGCACAGACAAGGGGACAGACATGTGTGTATGCTAATTCTGTCTCTTGGGTCCATATAGGTACCCTGGCATTATGTTACAAGCCTGTGTTGTTATATTTATAGCGATAATTTCCCAGGATATGAGACTACAGTATATTCATGTTTTTGGTAATGTGTTTACTTCCTACCTCAGTTTTCAGGCTTTACCTGTCCAGCAACCCTCCTTGAGCCAGGGGAGGTTCTGGAAGCCGCCTGAGTCAGGGATGGGGCTTCAATGGCCCTTCTTCAATGGGCTCCAAGGGACCTGGAGGAAAGCATTCCTTCCTTTTGGTGGTCAAGCCCTTTAGAGCTTAGTTCTGAAGAGTGGGTGTCTGTGTGGGGTAAGCTCTCTCACCCCACAGCTCTCTCCTGTCTCTCTGAGACAGGAGCTGGCTCCTTTCCGTCTCTCCCCGTGAGACGGCACAGAGCCTGCAGCAGTCAACGCGTGTTGAGTGAATGAGTGAGTGACTAATTCCCCTTGGAGTCTCCAGCTGGCTGTCCCTCCTGCCACAGATCTTAGGGCTCCCATTCTAAGGAGCAGGTCACTTTTTCCCTCAGGGAATCTGTTCTTCAGTTCCTGCCTATTCTGGCACCGAGTCAGAATACGGTATTTCGTTATTGTGTGGATTCAGCTCCACCCCTACCTATTTAGAAAATGCTGTCGTGATTACCAGATTTCTTCCCAGTCTTTATTCTAAGCATTTGTGTGGTTAAAATTACACTCAGGTTAAAATTTGTGCTCTCATTGCATGATATGCACTTTCAAAGTGTAAAAAACATTAGATTTTCTAATTTTCTTCAGTAGAATGCACATGATGGTGCCCAGTTCACTGGGGAGGAATCCCCTGTGTTGAATCTCTTGCTGGATCCTAGATGTAGGCCTAGTAGGGCCCAAATCTTATTTCATTGAACCATTGGTAGACATTTATCTTGGAAATTTAATTACAATAAACCATATTTTTAAAAGGTTGATTTGTAATATATATAACTTATTACATTATAAAAGACTTCATAGTATAGTCATTAGGTTAATTAGCTTTAGAATCAAACTGCTTTGAATGCCAATTCTAACTCTACTACTATGAAATTGAATTAGCCTCCTTTGTTTCAGCACAAGGAGTGTGATCAGTACTTCATAAATAGGAGTAGTAACAGTTTTTATTATAACTAATAGTATTTGATATTTGTCAAATCAAATAGTATTTGATATTTGTCAGATCCCTCGATATTTGTCAAATCCTAACGTTCTACTGTGACCTTTATAAAGATGTTGTCCCTTTAATCATCCCAGAGTCCCTAAGAAATACCATACTACTACTGTCCTGATTTTAACAGTGGGAAAACCGAGGTCACACAGTTAGGAAGTAGCTGAGTCAGAACTTGAATCCAGGTTCGTTTGACATGAAAGCTCACATTATTTTTAGATTTGCTACTACTTAGTCATTATTAGAAATAATCACAGTGAACATCTGCACTAATTACTAGACCAGAGGGCTTAAAATTCCAGGTGGGCAAATCTTTTCAGACAACCAAATTATTGATACATGAGAATATAGGCTTGGAAAAGAGAAGCTCTGTGTTCTTGGTTGTTTATTTTATCACATTCTGGAATTCTGAACACTTCAGTTGTTTCTGTCTTAACACTCAGTTGGGGCCATTTAGTAAGAACATCTTTAGATATTATAGATTTAGAATCGGAATATCCCCCCATAGCCCCAAATATTTATATTTGCATTCTCAGTTGACCATCTCCTGATTTCCCATCTTTTTTTCTTACTTTACTGCAATTTCAATGTATGTCATAAAGCATAGTGGATGAGACAGTTGATGTAGAGTGGATGGCTTCTGTTGAAATCTTGACTCCGTTGTTTCATAGCTGTGTTACCTTGGTGCTAGTAATTAATTAACACCTCGATGTCTCTAAAATGTAAATACTTATATGTTCCATCTCATAAGAGTGTTGTAAGGGTAAGTCAGATTCATAATTGTGAAGTTCAGGACATGACATGTAATAGCCCCTAGAGAACCATTAGCTACTCTTTAATATAGTTTTCAGAAAGTTGAAACATGACTCATACAAATGTAATTTTCATAAAGTTAAAACATAACTCATATAAATGAGAATGAATAGAATAGAATGTGTGCCAAATGTATTTAACTCCTTAACGGGGGAAACAACAATATGGTTGAAGTGTAAACAACAAGATTGCAAAAGATTATTTGAAGAACTGATATTTATAGGCCTTAAAAAGAATATTAAAATACAAATTTAGTTTAAATAACCTGGTGAATGTCTCACAGGGTAAAGAGCTCTTAACTTTTGATGTCATCTTTTCTACTGAACATTGTGTCTTTACTGAACAAAAATCTACAGGTTAATGTATCATCTCATAGACTCTGCACCTTAATTAATAGTAAATACCTATGTCAAACAAAGGTACATTTTCCCATAGAATTAAGTATTTCTTGTGTGGATATATTAAACAATATCCCTATATGACATTGAAAGGACACGTGTCTTGTGGATATGTTAAACAATATCCCTGTATGACATTGAAAGGATACGTGTCTTTCCTAGGCTTTTTCTTAAATTTTAGATAATTTTTGTTAACAATATTATGCTCTGTTCAATTACAAATCCTTTTTTTTTTACCTTGAATATCTCTCTCATACCATTACTTTTTATTTTTTAACCACTTAACTGTGTACCAGTCACCGTGCTAAATTTGTTGTGTCATTTTGTCATTTATACAACCCGAGAAAGTAAGATATTCTTATGATCCCTGTTTCACAGATGAGGAAACTGAGACATGGAGAAGTCAAGTGATTTGCTCGAGGTCACAAAACTGTTAGGTGGGAAGGCAAAGACTCAGATTTACATTTGACCACATAGTCTGGGCTCTTGACTGCCAAGGTCTCCTGAATGCCTCAAGGAGTGTTCTTAATAAGCACTCATCTGAGCACATAGGGATTAACATTAGCCCCAGAAATTTACTACTTTTATGGCAACACTTACACCGTATATTCTAGTGCTTACATTGTTATGGGGGCAGGGGGCAACATTAGGATTGACCTCCTCAGGTAGTAAGATCAGAAGTCCCATCAAGCAGGTGCCATTTTGCAGGTTTGGTAGGTCTAGGCAGGCAGAGGCTGAGTCCGGAGGAGTCAGGGAGGCTGAGAGGAGCAGCCTGGTACCATGGTCGGCAAGATCCAAAAGGTAAGGCAGGTACAAAAGAAGCATTCACGAGTGGGCAGCATCAAAAGGAATGCTCCAAGTTATTTCTTTGCATCTGTGTTTCATTCCTGCGCCCACGGATATTCAATGTGTCTAACAGAAGGCCAGGGGATGGCGATTAAACCCAGAGCCTTCTTAGAGTGAGGATGAAGGTATTGATACTCTTCAGAACAGTTTCATAGATGCAGGTTATGGCTAGTTTGTTGCCCATGGGAATCACACCTGCTTATAAATGCCCCTGATATCAAGAAGGGGCTATTTTGTACCTAAAATCTGCTGTACTGCTGATATTAATACACACACAGTGTCATATAGATTCAGCAAGAGCCAGGATTGCGTGCAGCTTTTGTTTTACACAACCCTGCATGAAACGAGCTGGGACTCACAGGTAAAGCATTCATTTCTACGAGTTCCAGTTGACGCTTGGACTTATAGTTCAAGGAGATATGGTCTCTGCACTTCTGGGACCTGTAGCTTGTCAGGGGTTGTTTTGAGTTGTTGCAATCTGTGGCCTCACTAATTTCATTTCAGCCATCTTCAGCATGCTGTATTTGTAGACCATTTGTTTTCTTTAATAAATTTATTTATTATTTATTTAGTTTTGGCTGCATTGGGTCTTCGTTGCTGTGTGCGGGCTTTCTCTAGTTGCGGCGACCGGGGGCTGTTCTTCGTTGCGGTGCACCGGCTTCTCATTGCGGTGGCCTCTCTTGTTGTGGAGCACGGGCTCTAGAGCACGGGCTCAGTAGTTGTGGTGCGTGGGCTTAGTTGCCCCGCCATATGTGGGCTCTTTCCGGACCAGGGCTTGAACCCGTGTCCCCTGCCTTGGCAGGCAGATTCTTAGCCACTGCGCCACCAGGGGAGTCCCTCGTAGACTATTTTTATTGCTTATGTTTAATTATGGCCCATTTGTTTCTGGTGTGCTTGGCTAGTTACTTATTGATGGTGATGGTAGTAATCTACTGAGAGCCTATTGGTTCACAGAGGATAATTTTATATTACCTTGTTAGTCACGTACAGGTACAATTTTAATGTATTTTTAATATAGACATAGTTTCCTACATTTATTTTCATTTCCATTCATTAGCATTTCCATGTAAAGGCAAAAGAGATGCAGATGACTTTATCTTCTCTTGTAAAGTAGAGCTAATAAATATAATTTGGTTCCCTTCCCTTATTTTTTTCTGCTACCTTTTCTTCGGGGGGGGGGCATTTTTTGACTGAGGTAAAATTTACATTCAGCAAAATGCACAGATCTTAAGTGCATTATGATAAATGTTTATAGCCACGTAACCAACACCCCAGTTAAGATAAAGGACAGTTTCATCTTCCCAGAGTGATCCCTAGAGCCTTTCAGTAATTCCTTCTCCTCTGTGAGGTCACTACTACTTGGATTTGCATCAGCATACATGAGTTTTTTCTGTTGTTGAAAATGTATACATGGGATCACCCAGTATGGGGTCTTTTATTTCTGTTTTCTCTAGCTCCATGGAATGTGTTTAAGATGCATCCATAGGCTTCCCTGGTGGCGCAGTGGTTGAGAGTCCACCTGCCGACGCAGGGGACGCGGGTTCGTGCCCCGGTCCAGGAAGATCCCACATGCCGCGGAGCGGCTGGGCCCGTGAGCCATGGCCGCTGAGCCTGCGTGTCCGGAGCCTCTGCTCCGCAATGGGAGAGGCAACAACCGGGAGGGGCCTGCAAAAAAAAAAAAAAAGATGCGTCCATGTCCCTGTGCGTTCTGGCTGCCTTGCTCTCTCTTGACTCTCGGCTCCATCAACTCATCTGAAGGAGTGTGCCGGGCTGCATCTGGGGTTCCTTCCCTGTGCCGTGGTGCAGACGTCCTCCAAGGCCATAAGCGAGGGCAATCTTGCAGCTCACCGTGTTTGTCTTCTCCCTTTCAGGAATCGCTGTCCTTTGCCTGATGTCCAGTGTCTTACAAGCCATTGTTTCACATTTGTTGTCCTTTTCTTGTTTGTTTCAGGTCAGTTGTTTCAGATCCAATCACTGTTACTCTATTGAGGTTGGAAGTGGGTGTCAACCTGTTTCTTTTTACTTGACTTCACCTTTACACTTTGACATTGGGGGAAAGGAAAGGTAGGCTTGATGACATAACACCTAGTGTGCTGTGATTCAAACCACATAACACCTAGTGTGCTGTGAGTTAACACTTTGCATTAGCTCTGGAACGGCCCTGGTAGCCTAGAATATTCTAGAACCTGGTTTTAAAATGAATGAATGAATGAATGAATGAATGAATTTTTTGGTGTGTGTGGGGGGGGTATCCTTCAACTCCAGTTATAGACTTTCTGTAATCAAACAGCCTTCTATAGCAAAAGAAGCTGCACCAAGCTAAATACCCGCAAATGTGTCTCCATCAAGTGTTTCATCTCAGTTTCATTTATAAGGTCCCTATTGCTTGTTCCCTCCAGTCCCTCTGCTAACACTTGATTAAGCTCAGTGGGTGCAGGGATGGATTTGGCTCTTGCAGCTAGCAGTTCTTATTTTCTTTACCTAGAATTATAGTTTGTTTTCTCACCTACCTTTGTCCTGTGGATCTTTGCCTCCTGATCCATGTCTCTTGGCCAAATGAAATTAAGAAGTGTTTTCAAACAAAAAATGTGGATTCTTCAGGGAAGTGGAGGTGTTTCTATGCCAGAGAGTGTTTTGGCTGTTGACTGTCCTCATTTTGATCTTCAGATGCTTTCGTGTCCTTATTTTTGACGCATATCTACAAAAAGAAAAAAAGGAGGGACCTTGCATTGTTGATGCTTTTTAGTTTTAACGGAGGTTTTTTTGATAATTAAGGGTATACAAGCTCACTGTTGACAATCTGGAAAATGCATAAAAGTACAAGAAAAAACATGCATGATTTTACCAATTGTTTAATATGACCTTGTTTCAGGCTATGCATGGTGTCAAGCACATAATAGATGCTCAAACTATATTTGTTGAGTGAATGACTGAGCCTTGAATATTTTCAGAGTCTGAGTTGTGCAAAGGTCCTAGTGTTCTTTTCATGAGATGAATAGCATTTCTACCAGGGCTAGGTGTTTTCTTGCCAGAAGGAATGCTTTTAGGCATGCAGGAATTCTAATGAGCATCCCAATATGCAGTTTTCTTCTTTGGATGAAAAATGGAAATGTCAAGATGTTTTTATTTCTTTTCTCTCTTGCCCTTATCCCTTCTCACAGAAAGCCTTGCAGTTTCTGAGCAGTTATACATAGATGCATCTACATATAAGCGGAATAGTTTTGCAGTGGATTGTAGTTTGAGGGAAAGA
>NW_006773166.1:437428-454778 GCF_000442215.2 Lipotes vexillifer | reverse complement strand
AAAGAGCCCTTAAAATGTGTATAGGGAAGGAGCCTCTT
Source organism: Lipotes vexillifer (assembly GCF_000442215.2). Lineage (NCBI taxonomy): Eukaryota > Metazoa > Chordata > Mammalia > Artiodactyla > Lipotidae > Lipotes > Lipotes vexillifer. The sequence continues at coordinate 454,740 of NW_006773166.1, read as the reverse complement.
GGGTTCCAGTTTTTTTCCATGGCATTTGCTTCCAGAGAGATGTTGTGGTTTACTTCACATGATGAGATTTCTAGAAACACTCTAGTACTCTAGAGGTCTAAGTGAGACAGAAGAACTCTTCTGCTATAATATCATTCATCAGTTTCTGCTGAGTTTTATGTTGACCTAAATTAGTACATAATACATGATTGAAGAACTTAGATGCACTGTATACCGAAAAATGTAAAACACAAAGGTTTCTTGATTTTTGTACACCCTGGTTTTCAAAATTTTTATATCTACGCGGGAGAATTCATCCAAACCTAGTAGACTCTTTTCAACCACTTTCAGGAGCATTGATAGGAAACAGCAGCATCTGACTCTGGGCATTATTTCCTAGTCAGTTCACTGGATGTTTTTTTTGTAATCAGCCCTCAACTAACTGTAAAACTGCAATATTGCCCAGATATCTTTATATGAGTAAAACCAAATTCGTGTTTATATAAATAAAAATAAGTACCTGTACGTATATACATATTACAAATAAATACAAATTTCCTTTAGGGTTTTTTCCCAATTGTTCTGAAATAATTTTTCTATCCAAATACCTTTGTTTCTGTGTGTCAGGGAGCCGCAGATCAGGTATCTGTCTACTGTTGAGGATATTTAGCAGGAAACCCCTTTATCTGAACTGAATGCTCAATATTTGGGGTATAATTTTATCTCTGAAAAAGGATTTGGGCAGGGAGACATCGTCTGGGATTTATTTTTCCTTAAGAGTAATCTTTCTTTCTCCTCTCCCTGCCTGAAACTCCCAGATGGCTCCTTCATACCGGTGCTCAAGTGTATCATCTCACACCAGTGACCTGGCACTGGAGGACCTTTGGCAAGGGGCCTGCAGTTCAACACACACATCGTCACACGTACCTGTGTGTCCCTGACTCATGAAAAATCATGAGAATGGAACAAATGGAAAAGAATGTATTAAAAGAAGTAAGTTTAGCCAAACAAACTCTCAGCGTTGGTAGAGGCTTTATTCCAATCCCAGCACACCACGTGTCTTTCCAACATCTAACTTATTTAATTTGCATTTGAATTAATTTAGCATATTTTCTTATTATATAAAGGTTAATGAACAATAAACACAGCTATAACCAAGTCTCACAGCTATTTCCCAGTATGGGGTAACATTTTGCATTTAGTTACATTTGGTTTCCTAGGCAATATTTGATTGTGGCTGTATTTCCTAAAGCTGCGTTACTTGTCACGTGGAATGTTTTGGTGGCAGATTCATCAGACGTAGAGCAAGGCAGGGAGGAGTGTTAACGTTGAAGTTCTTTCGAAGCCATGGTAGTGAAAATCACCTGGGTAGCATAGAGTGTGTTAAAGACGATTCTCTGCTGCTTCCTTTGGCAGGCTTTGAGCTCCCCATCGTAGGCCTCCTTGCTTTTATTTCTGAAATCTATCCTGTGTACCCATTCCTGACTTATCTTCCCAGGACACCGTTTTTGTCTAATCACTCCTCTGCTTGTGAACCTTCTACGGCCCCCTCTTGATGTAGTTAAAACCCCACACTTGGTTTTCAAGGTCTTCAGTAATCTACTTTTTAAAATCTGTCTCTTGAACTAGTTTTTCTTTAATATTCATGGCTTACCATGCCCTCTAATAAGGCCAGTGTCCTCACCGTCACTAGCATATTCTATGGTCATTATGCCCTTGCCACTCTCATTCCTCCCTTCTGAGAAACTTCCCTCCTCTTGACATGGCTTTTCAAATCCTGTACAATTTTTAGGGTCCAGCCCAAGTCTTCCCTATTCCTTTGTGTTTTCTCTGACCACTTTAGTCTATATTGATCACTTCTCCAAAATCCCACTACATTTATATTCAGAACTGAGAGACATCATGACTCGGCACATAAAAGAAATTAATATGGACTTGAGAGTGAGTAGTGGGTTCAAATCCTGCTCCTTTCCTTCCTAACTGGGTGGCCTTTGGCAGTTAATGCAACACAACCTCACAATATGTACCTTGCAAGAGTCCCAGTTTTGTTAATAGGGTTAGAAATAATAGATGTAAAGCAAAGTGTTGGGCTTAACAGAAAAGTTTTTGTAAAGTTCAAGGTAGCAGCTTAAGTTAAAAACGTGAACCTTCCTTTAAAGCAAAATGTCATCAATGAATAAAACAAGTAGAATTTTGAGTAGATTAAAGACCACTTCTGTCGTATATTCATCCTATTCCCTGTAGAATCAATTTGCCTGTGGTGGTGACTGTAGTTTCCTCTAGAGTAGATGGTAACTGTGTTGAGTGGATGTGGGTAGAAGGGTTACTAGGATTAGATTATTCAAATAGAAGTTCTGTCTCTTCTAATTTTAAATTTTAACATATCCCTGATTTTGGGTCTGTGCAATTCAACCAAAAACCTAAAAGTAAGTTTCAGAGGGCCTACTACCTTTCCTATAAATATCAGGACTTTTTAAGGCAATACTTGTACAGGCTTCTAAGAGCACTGTGAAGGATTCTGGAACCTTCAGTAATCTCAGGTCCTACTTTTGGTTTTTTCCTGGTATATGGAAGAATTACTAGCCAGGGGGAATCTTTGGTTCTTGTCATTCACAGGACTGAGGGAAGAAAATCACAATCTTTGCAGCCTCTGTCATTATCAGAATATCAATATATAATCTTAACTTTGTAGATAATTAACTCATTTTAAAATCCACTCATCTGCAGTAGTAAAGTATAACCTAATTTAGTGTTCATGACGGACTATTTACAGTAGATGACTTTAGTTATCTCTCCCCAATTCAAAACTCTTTGAGCCTGAGGCTCTAAGATCAGGCCAGGCCAAGTTTGACACTGATCTGCTTTAACTCTGAACATGAGGCCCAGGTAGCCAACCTCTTATTCCCTATTCATTTTTGACCAGAAAAAAAAAACAAAAACAGAGAACTGTAGAGTACTGATTTATTATCTGAGTGGCCTAATGTGCTAATTATTGCCCGCCGTGGGAAGATGGCTGCATATTGATCTCCAGTGGAGTTTAACTGAACAAGAAGTCGTGTCTCCGTAACATTATATTTATCCAGTTACCCAGGGGTCCTCCATAATGGACTCAGCTGTGAACGCTAGGCGATTAGACCAAAATCTTAATCACGGTGATTGTGATAATCAGCTGCAACGAGCAGAATGCCGTTAGATCTTTGGAACCTATGAAGCTGGTAGTATTTGAGGAAAGGAAGTATGATAAGTGTGTGTGACTGCTTAGTGTCTGGGGGGAAGATTGATGGAGAGGGACTCTGAAAGATAAATTTCAGTCTTCTTAATAACTGGCACTAGTGAGAATAATTATGTAGAGAACTTGCACTTCCAGAGTCTAGTTCTTCCTGAGAACGTGGTTCTTAAAACCCACATGTTCAAAGGGTTTTAAGAATTTGGTTAGCATATTTAGATGATGGAGATTTAAATTCTTTTTAAAGTGTACTCTCATGGGAGTGATTCTTCTCTTTATATTCAGTCTATTAGAGGAAAATGTGATATATTTACTTCTCAGCCTTTGCATTGTAGAAATGTGTTTATATAAATAGTGTTTATTTCTAATGACAAATATTTGATGCCAAGTAAGTAGTAGACCACAGATGATTAAGTAATTGCCACCACATGGGCACATCATTGTTTCATATGTATTTACCTAATGTGAACAAATTCTCTTACAGTTTCAACATCTGTGCCTTAACTAAAACCTGGATATGTTGCACTGATACAACATCCCTTGAAGTCTCCTTAGGTGGAGACTAATTTCTTCCATCCTTTTATTCCTGGAACTAGAGCACAGTTCACAGTCGTTGTTCCATGATATCTCTTCTTTTAAGGTCCATATGCCTTTAATGCCATTTTCTCCCATCCTCATCATCAGCATCTCCTGACCTTCAGGATGTGAAGAACAATCCGAACTGAGTTCCTTGGTCATAGCCTCCATCTCACTGCATCCTTTGCAATTAACCTTGGTGACTTCAATTTTTGTGTTATGATGTTCCCAATAACCTGACTTCCTCAGAAGCCTGGCTACCTAGCAAAGAGAATTTCTTTTGCTGTTACCACTTCCTATATTTTCACCTCCCTCTGACCTTGGCCTCCTGACTCTACCTTCTACCCTCCATAGTGTCAAAGGTTTCACTTGCCTTTGTACACCATCTGGAGTTCCAAGTCAATAATATAAATGACATTCCCACCAGTGCTCTAGAGCCCTTGCCTTGTGACCTGGCCACACTACCCAAATTTCAAGTAAATTCCTCTGCTTGGTTTCTTGGCTGCTACCTTATGACTTAGGGAAAGTCAGGCACTTGGCAGTTGGTTTCACTGCAAAAACCATATCCTCTTACTGTTAGCAATGCCCTCAATGTGTTTCTTTTTGTGGCCATCCAAGCTTTGACCCTAAATTCTGACCATTCTGTCTTCTCTCCAATGATATCCTATTCTCTACTTTTGTAGTTAGCATTCACCTAGTAGGAGCTATTTGTAAGTCTTCCTTCATAAACTTTGTTGCTGGTTTAAACACTTTAAATCTCCATGGTATGGCAATTAAGACTTTCCAGGATTTTTCTTCATACATAATTTTCCATTTCAGGTCTTCTAGGACTCACTTTCATAAACCTAAGCCAGTGGGAAAACTCTCTTCTCCAAATGTGTCCTAAACTCACCTTATCTATTTGGCTCACCCTCCTTACTTTATTCATCTATATATGTTGAATGGGGCCTTGTACTGAATGAATATTTGTGCAGAATTTCCATGTTTATACAACATGCTTACCCGTGTGTTTTTTTTTTTTTTTTCCTAATTTGGATCTGGACTGTGTGATTATCTTTCCTTGTACAGTGCTTAACGTAGTGTCAGCCATTGAAAAGGAGAGGTTTTCTCATTTTTTTCCTTTCACTGAATATTTCTCCACTATAGTGCCTATCACACAAGTATTTTTTTTTTTTTTTTTGCGGTATGCGGGCCTCTCACTGCTGTGGCCTCTCCCGTTGTGGAGCACAGGCTCCGGACGCGCAGGCTCAGTGGCCACGGCTCACAGGCCCAGCCGCTCCACGGCATGTGGGATCTTCCCGGACCGGGGCACGATCCCGTGTCCCCTGCATCAGCAGGCGGACTCTCAACCACTGCGCCACCAGGGAAGCCCTCACACAAGTATTTGTTAATTATTCTGGCTCACTTGTTAACTGTGAATTCTATAGAATGGGTACAATGACATATTTATCTTTCTATTCTCAGTATTTTATGAGGAAACTGGCAGATTGTAGATGTTCAATAAATTTTTGGTGGGTATAAGAAACATTGGATACCAATTAAGGGTAATGATGATAACTAGATGCTTACTTCGGAAGTATATAGTGTGGATTAAACTACTGTAATGGGCCATGCAAGGCCCAAAACTATTGATTTATAAATTATATTCATTATTATTAGTTGACAGTTTATTAATTGTTTATTTATAAATATCTCATTTATTTATTGTTTTACATATAAAAAATAAATAAAGTTCAAAAGGAAGTATTGACTTTTCCAAGATCGCACAGCTAATGAGTAGCAGAGTCCAAGAACCAGGACTCCTGACTGTTGGTTCTCTAGCCAGTGATCCTAAGTCAATATTTTCTAAACAGTGTTTTGTGTAATATCGTGTCCCACTAGTTCTCATTCTCCTTTACATTTACTGACTAGACTGAAGTAAAGGGCCGGGGAATAGAGGGCAGAGGTAATAGGTGTCCAAAGAAGGGACAAGTTAGAAGGAAGTCTCTGTACTTGGAGAGGCAAGTGCATGACTCTACTGCAAAAATTACCGTGTTGTATCCTAAAGATAAAGAGTAAAAGCAACTTAATATGTGTGCTGAGTTACTCCCTGTCCCTTGCAAGAAAATAATTTTGTTCTTGTAGATGACTTCATATTTAAGTATTTCCTCTATTCTTTTTTTGTTCTAACATTCACTATAAGCTAAACCCATTTCAAGTGGCCTCCCTAACTAGTGTATCTAGATGTACCCTTTCTTTTACCGAGTCCAATGTATTCCTTTATTTTTTTATTAGAATATAGGTCCAGTTCTGCTCAGGCTCAGTGTTACATAGAAAGAACAAGGTGAGCAAGGGCAGGGGGTGGGAAAGGTCAGGGATCGTTTGGGGAGTAGGAAGTTTAACTGGAGTAGAGGGAGGGTGAAGGGTGTGTGAGAGATGGCCTGGATGAGGTCTGATCATGGGCTCCTAGGGGCAGAAGATTTTGGAGGAAGAGGACCAGTGGAAGTTTTGGGGCAAATATGTGATATGGTCAAAGTATGTCTTAGAAAGAGCCCCCTGGCGGACTGTGGGGAGTGAGTTGAAAGAAGATAGTAAGGCCCATATACGTAAGATACCACATCCATTTGTTTATCACTGAAATAATCTGACCTTCGAGCGGAGTCTGATACACAGGGGGGATTCAGTGAATATTTTTTGGAAGAACTAGTGAAAGCAAGAAAGCCATTAGGAGGCTCTTGTAATAGCTGGGGTAGATGGCAGGGTGGCATGAGCTAGTGTTGGCAGTGAGAAGTTTAGCGTTAGCCTCAACTGAAAACAGAGTACAAGCCACGTGGAGGCAGAACAACCAATTGTAATATTCAAAGAACTGGTAAGGTGGCAAGGATTTAGGAAATCTACTTTGTTTGTAATCTTATAAACTTTGATTATTATTCCTTTTAGCTTTCACTTTGTTTTTGTTATTTCCAACTAAAAATTTTTTTTAAAGTTAAGAAGAATTCACTTCTCATATTAAAACCTCTTTCTCTATTACTCAGTGCGTAGTATTTCATACATACATTGTTTTAAAAATTGTTAGATCATATTTATTGTATGATTTCTAATGGAATGAACTCATATGGCCTCTCTGATTAAATTACACTTTTAATACCCTTGGCTGTGTATATCTAGGAACAAGTTCATTCCAAGTTCATTGTTCGTCTGATGTAGGCAGAATTGCTGTCATCTGAGTTCTGCCCCTGTGCCCAGGCTCCAGGTTTCTCGCTGATAGAAATACCAGGGGGTTCTGACTCTTCAGCCCTCAGAATCCTCCCCAAGCTCCCTGTTGCTAAACTGAAATGCTCGAAGCATTCAAAACTTATTTCCTGCCTCAGTGTGAAATGTGTGCATTTTTTCCTTCTTAAAGAGGACACATTCTGAACATTTAGAGGGTTGAGAAACCTCCCCTGCAACAGGAAAATCTTTTGATACATTTTTTTTAATCTTACAGAATTCTGGTCAAAAAAATTTGTGTAGCAAAGGCATGAGGTACATCAAATATATTAGGTTTTGTTTTGTTTTTTTTTCTTCTGGCACCATTTGGTGTGAGTTATCAAGGCATCCGTAATGCATATATGTATTCTAACAATTTTGTTCAGACCATGCACATTGAAACATGGAGCTCCATTCATTTCTTGACTACATCCTTGCTTCACTTATTGTTCCCAGCTGATTGTCTTTTCTGTCAACTGTTACTGTTGAAGAGAATCCTCAAAGTGTGCTGTTGGGTGAAATTCTGCCATGTTGCATGCCTGGGATTATCTCTCAAAAAGAAGACTTTTTTTTTTTTTTAACAGAAAACAAAGCAATTGTGTTGATAGGATTAGGTGGGAGAAACTGATAAATCATGGTCATATACCACCCCTGAGGAGATGGGTGCAAGGTCAGCTACTATTTGCCTCTTTCTTAATCCTATGATTTTCTGGTTCTTTGGCTTAGAAATTTAGGCTCTGTCAAGTAGCTGAAGCAGGACAACCCAAGGTTACTAATATTCTTTGTGATTTTATTTTACCTTTTGAGAAATAAACCCTACCACTGTTTTATAAATTGTTTAGATATCACAGAAGAAAGGGTCATTCAGTATTTGGGGGGCTTAAAATGGAAATTGTCTCCCTTTGAGAAATTAGAAAATCATTCCTAAGAAACAACACTGTTATACCTTGTCACCAAAAACTAAATTAGGTGAAAAGCAGCAGCATGTGATTTTTTTTTAAAGTCCAGTTTAATTTTAAAATTATGAAAAGTTTCAAGTGTATAGAAAATGCAGAAAATATTCAACACCCTTGTACCCACCATCCTTATTTTTAAGTGTTAGCTTTTTGCCATAATTGCTGAAGATTGTAATTTACCTTTTCATTTCTTCTTTAAATACTTGTCATGTTTTTCTTAATTGTTGAACATATGCAAATAATATTTATAATATGTTAATATAGGTAAAGTATAAAAATAACAAAATAAATGCTCATGCACCTACCATCCAACTTAAGAATTATAGATTCACTGTCTTAAAAAAAAAAAAATCACAATTACTGTGATTTTACCAGTTCAGTCTTCTTTGTCCCCCCAAAAAATGATGCAAAAAAAGAAACTCTTGGGGTTTAGATTCTGATGTCTGCATTGAATCAGAAAATTTTCCTATTGGTCTTTAAATTAGGTGGTAGGCGAATGATGTTTGCTAGAAAGAGATTTGAGTACCTAACCGATTATGGTCCTGTCTTGTTAGGGTCTCTTCTGCTCCCTCATTAGTCCTCCCCGCTTATTCCTGGGAAAGCAGTCTTCTCTATACATGTTAAAATACTTATTAAGTATGAATGTTTTAAGTGCTTATCAAGTATTGGTTCACGCTGGTTCTTCATAAGACTGAGGGGAAAACCATCAATATCTGAAATGGTACCATTCTTAGTGATACTGGTTTTGAGAGCCACAATGCCAGAAAAAACAGATTCCAGAAAAAAGAAGTGGTAATCTCACATGCAGATCTGGATTGAAAACATAACCAAAGGAATATTGAGAAAGAAGAGATTCTTTTTTTGGTTGTCTTTACTGAAAGTGCAAGGACCAAGCTGAATTCATTTACCACTTCTGAGTCAACGTGATGCTACACCCCAGGGACACCTTACTTCCATGCACTGTTAAATCCAGTTGTCAGGTTTGGACAGAAGAGCACCCTCCTCTTCCTCAGGGAGGTTATAGGGAGGTGCTTGTGAGGGAGGTTATTCATTTTCCAGAGTAGAGAGCAGGGATCATCTATCATGATCAAATGGGAGTATTTCATACCATCCATCTCCAGTGAGGATAGTAGTAACAATTCTGTCCTTTTCTCCATTTTTTTTTTACTACTCTGATTGAGATTCATCTTTTAAAATGAAAGGGTAGTTTGAGGTTATTAGAAAACACATACATACACATAAGAATGATTTGTTCTCTGCTGCTTTTTTTCCTCTCCATGAGTAATTTCTGCAGACAGGTGACCAGTTCAACCATCTGTCTCTTTGTTATAAATGCCTGTGGTTGGTTCATTCCCTTCTTCCTTGAAATTAAATGGAGACTTCTTTTGCAAGAGAAAGAAAAAGCCAGCAAATAAGACGAGACAACAAGATATTCCTGTATTGTCACCTTTTCTTTTGAGGAATATGGGGAATGACTCTTTCCTTCCAACTCAAATATGCAGATTTCTTAAAGGCTCTGATGCAAACATATTATTGGAAAAAAACAAACAACTATTCTCAGTATTGGACAATTTGGAAAACACAAAGGGGGCCTTCAGAATTTATAATGTCAGTTCTTTCTAGCCTGCATTCAGCTAGATCCATTTATATGTTTCATTTTTAGCCTGTGTTATAGTAGAATGCTTGATTGGTTCAACGGAGTCTATAATTCCAATTAGGGAAAATGAAATTTAGTAAGCATGTTGGCTTTGTGCATGATGACTTTTTTAAAAAATTAATTAATTAATTAATTTTTGGCTGCTTTGGGTCTTTGTTGCTGTGCGCAGGCTTTCTCTAGTTGCGGCGAGCGGGGGCTACTCCTTGATTGCGGTGCGCAGCCTTCTCATTGCAGTGGCTTCTCTTGTTGCGGAGCACGGGCTGTAGGCGCGTGGGCTTCAGTAGTTGTGGCACACGGGCTCAGCAGTTGTGACTCACGGACTCTAGAGTGCAGGCTCAGTAGCTGTGGCACATAGGATTAGTTGCTCTGCGGCATGTGGGATCTTCCCAGACCAAGGCTCGAGCCCCTGTCCCCTGCATTGGCAAGCGGATTCCTAACCACTGCACCACCAGGGAAGCCCTGTGCATGATGACTAGGGGACGCTGTTGTCCTGTCTTTCTTGCTTGGTTCAGAGGTGTTTTGTGCCGTAAAACCAACCAAACACATTTGGGTCATGTCTACACATCACACATGATGTCTGCAGGAGCTTATGTAGCACACATTGGAGTATAATTCATCACTAGATTGATAACAAAATCCTAAAGGTTTTCTGTTGAAATATATAAAGTGACTTCTTTAAAGAATTGCATAGTCCAAAAAAGGGATAGCATTTCACCTTAGTGAAATTCCACTTCATGGATTTTGTTTTGCATCATTGAAACAACTAGGTAGAAATTAGAATAAGCTAATAAATAGAATGATAAAACTTTTGACAAATACTTGTGGAATGCTTCCTAATTTTAAATACAGTGCTAGGTTATTTATATTTTCATGGTTGATTTTCTTTTTTAATGTTTATTTTTTACTTATTTTTTTTTTCCTTATTAGTCATCCATTTTATACACATCAGTGTATACATGTCAATCCCAATCTCCCAATTCATCCCACCCCCCCCCCCACCCCCCACCGCTTTCCCCCCTTGGTGTCCATACGTTTGTTCTCTACATCTGTGTCTCAATTTCTGCCCTACAAACCAGTTCATCTGTACTATTTTTCTAGGTTCCACATGTATGTGTTAATATATGATATTTGTTTTTCTCTTTGTGACTTACTTCACTCTGTGTGACAGTCTCTAGATCCATTCGCATCTCTACAAATGACCCAATTTCGTTCCTTTTTATGGCTGAGTAATATTCCATTATATATATGTACCACAACTTCTTTATCCACTCATCTGTCAATGGGCATTTAGGTTGCTTCCATGACCTGGCTATTGTAAATAGTGCTGCAATGAACATTGGGGTGCATGTGTCTTTGAATTTTGGTTTTCTCTGGGTATATGCCCATTAGTGGGATTGCTGGGTCATATGGTAATTCTATTTTTACTTTTTTAAGGAACCTCCATACTGTTCTCCACAGTGACTGTATCAATTTACATTCCCACCAACAGTGCAAGAGGGTTCCCTTTTCTCCCCACCCTCTCCAACATTTTTTGTTTGTAGATATTCTGATGATGCCCATTGTAACTGGTGTGAGGTGATACCTCATTGTAGTTTTGATTTGCATTTCTCTAATTGGTGATGTTGAGCAGCTTTTCATGTGCTTCTTGGCCATCTGTATGTCTTCTTTGGAGAAATGTCTATTTAGGTCTTCTGCCCATTTTTGGACTGGCTTCTGTTTTTTTAATATTGAGCTGCATGAGCTGTTTATGTATTTTGGAGATTAATCCTTTCTCCACTGACTTGTTTGCAAATATTTTCTCCCATTCTGAGGGTTCTCTTTTTGTCTTGTTTATGGTTTCCTTTGCTGTGCAAAACCTTTTAAGTTTCACTAGGTTGCATTTGTTTATTTTTGTTTTTATTTCCATTACTCTAGGAGGTGGATCAAAAAAGATCTTGCTGTGATTTATGTCAAAGCGTGTTCTTCCCGTGTTTTCCTCTAAGAGTTTTATAGTGCCCAGTCTTACATTTAGATCTCGAATCCATTTTGAGTTTATTTTTGTGTATGGTGTTAGGGAGTGTTCTAGTTTCATTCTTTTACATGTAGCTGTCCAGTTTTCCCAACACCACTTACTGAAGAGGCTGTCTTTTCTCCATTGTATATCCTTGCCTCCTTTGTCATAGATTAGTTGACCATAAGTGTGTGGGTTTACCTCTGGGTTTCTATCCCGTTCCATTGATCTATATTTCGGTTTTTGTGCCAGTACCATGTTGTCTTGATTACTGTAGCTTTGTAGTATAGTGTGAAGTTAGGGAGTCTGATTCCTCCAGCTCTGTTTTTTTCCCTCAAGACTGCTTTGGCTATTCAGGGTCTTTTGTGTCTCCATTCAAATTTTAAGATTCTTTGTTTTAGTTCTGTAAAAAATACCATTGGTAATTTGATATGGATTGCGTTGAATATGTAGATTGCTTTGGGTAGCATAGTCATTTTCACAATATTGACTCTTCCAATCCAAGAACATGGTATATCTCTCCATCTGTTGTTATCATCTTTAATTTCTTTCATCAGTGTCTTACAGTTTTGGGCATATAGGTCTTTTGTCTCCCTAGGTAGGTTTATTCCTAGGTATTTTATTCTTTTTGTTGCAGTGGTAAATGGGAGTGTTTTCCTTAATTTCTCTTTCAGATTTTTCATCATTAGTGTATAGGAATGCAAGAGATTTCTGTGCATTAATTTTGTATCCTGCAACTTTACCAAATTCAGTGATTAGCTCTAGTAGTTTTCTGGTGGCATCTTTAGGATTCTCTATGTATAGATTCATGTCATCTGCAAACAGTGACAGTTTTACTTCCTCTTTTCCAATCTGTATTCCTTTTATTTCTTTTTCTTCTCTGATTGCCGTGGCTAGGACTTCTAAAACTGCGTTGAATAATAGTCGTGAGAGTGGACATGCTTGTCTTGTTCCTGATCTTAGAGGAAATGCTTTCAGTTTTTCACCATTGAGAATGATGTTTGCTGTGGGTTGGTCGTATATGGCCTTTACTATGTTGAAGTAGGTTCCCTCTGTGCCCACTTTCTGGAGAGTTTTTATCATAAATGGGTGTTGAATTTTGTTAAAAGCTTTTTCTGCATCTCTTGAGATGATCATATGGTTTTTCTCCTTCAGTTTGTTAATATGGTGCATCTCATTGATTGCTTTGTGTATATTGAAGAATCCTTGTATCCCTGGGATAAATCCCACTTGATCATGGTGTATGATCCTTCTAATGTGTTGTTGGATTCTGTTTGCTAGTATTTTGTTGAGGATTTTTGCATCTATATTCATCAGTGATATTGGTCTGTAATTTTCTTTTTTTTGTAGTATCTATGTTTGGTTTTGGTATCAGGGTGACGGTGGCCTCATAGAATGTGTTTACAAGTGTTCCTTCCTCTGCAATTTTTTGGAAGAGTTTGAGAAGGAGGGTGTTAGCTCTTTAAATATTTGATAGCATTCACCTGTGGAGCCATCTGGTCCTGGGCTTCTGTTTGTTGGAAGAGTTTTAATCACAGTTTCAATTTCATTACTTGTGATTGGTCTGTTCATATTTTCTCTTTCTTCCTGGTTCAGTCTTGGAAGGTTATACCTTTCTAAGGATTTGTCCTTTTCTTCCAGGTTGTCCTTTTTTTTTTTTTGCGGTACGTGGGCCTCTCACTGTTGTGGCCTCTCCTGTTGCGGAGCACAGGCTCCGGACGTGCAGGCTCAGTGGCCATGGCTCATGGGTCCAGCCGCTCCTCAGCATGTGGGATCTTCCTGGACTGGGGCACGAACCCGTGTCCCCTGCATTGGCAGGCAGACTCTCAACCACTGCGCCACCAGGGAAGCCCCAGGTTGTCCATTTTATTGGCATAGAGTTGCTCATAGTTGTCTCTTAGGATGCTTTTTATTTCTGTGGTGTCCGTTGTAGCTTCTCCTTTTTCATTTCTAATTTTATTGATTTGAGTCCTCTCCGTCTTTTTCTTGATGAGTCTGGCTAATGGTTTATCAATTTTGTTTATCTTCTCAAAGAACCAGCTTCTAGTTTTATTGATCTTTGCTATTGTTTTCTTTGTTTCTGTTGCATTTATTTCTGCTCTGATCTTTTTGATTTCTTTCCTTCTGCTAACTTTGGGTTTTGTTTGTTCTTTCTGTAGTTCCTTTAGGTGTAGGTTAGATTGTTTAATTTGAGATTTTTGTTGTTTCTTGAGGTAGGCTTGTTTAGCATTGAACTTCCCTCTTATAACTGCTTTTGCTGCGTCCCATAGGTTTTGGATCGTCGTGTTTTCATTGTCATTTGTCTCTAGGTGTATTTTGCTTTCCTCTTTGATTTCTTCAGTGATCTCTTGGTTATTTTGTAACGTATTGTTTAGCCTCCATATGTTTGTGTATTTTACGTTTTTTTCCCCTTTAATCGATTTCTAATCTCAGAGTCTTGTGGTCAGAAAAGATGCTTGATATGATGTCAGTTTTCTTAAATTTACTGAGGCTTGATTTGTGACCCAAGATGTGATCTGTCCTGGAGAATGTTTCGTGCATACTTGAGAAGTAAGTGTAATCTCCTGTTTTTGCATGTAATGTCCTTTATATATCAATTAGATCTATCTGGTCTGTTGTGTCATTTAAAGCTTGTGTTTCCTTGTTAGTTTTCTGTTTGGATGATCTTCCCATTGGTGTAGGTGAGGTGCTAAAGTTCCCCACTTTTATTTTGTTACTGTTGATTTCCTCTTTTAGAGCTGTTAGTAGTTGCCTTATGTATTGAGGTGCTCCTATGTTGGGTGCATATATATTTATAATTGTTATATCTTCTTCTTAGATTGATCCCTTGATCATTACATAGTGTCCTTCCTTGTCTCTTGTAACATTCTTTATTTTAATGTCTATTTTGTCTGATATGAGTATTGCTACTCCAGCTTTCTTTTGATTTCCATTTGCATGGAATATCTTTTTCCATCCCCTCACTTTCAGTTGTATGTTTCCCTAGCTCTGAAGTGGGTCTCTTGTAGACCGCATATATATGGGTCTTGTTTTTGTATCCATTCAGTGAGCCTGTGTCTTTTGGCTGGAGCATTTAATCCATTCATGTTTAAGGTAATTATCGATATGTATGTCCCTGTGACCATTTTCTTAATTGTTTTGGGTTTGTTTTTGTAGGTCCTTTCCTTGTCTTGTGTTTCCCACTTAGAGAAGTTCTGTTAGCATTTGTTGTGGAGCTGGTTTTGTGGTGCTGAATTCTCTTAGTTTTTGCTTGTCTGTAAAGCTTTTGATTTCTCCATCGAATCTGAATGAGATCCTTGCCAGGTACAGTAATCTTGGTTGTAGATTCTTCCCTTTCGTCACTTTAAGTATATCATGCCACTCCTTTCTGGCTTGTAGAGTTTCTGCTGAGAAATCAGCTGTTAACCTTATGGGAGTTCCCTTGTATATTTTTTGTCATTTTTCCCTTGCTGCTTTCAGTAATTTTTCTTTGTCTTTAATTTTTGCCAATTTGATTACTGTGTGTCTCGCTGTGTTTCTCCTTGGGTTTATCCTGTATGGGACTCTGTGCACTTCCTGCACATGGGTGGCTATTTCCTTTCCCATGTTAGGGAAGTTTTCGGCTATAATCTCTTCTAATAGTTTCTCAGGTCCTTTCTCTCTCTCTCCTTCTGGGACCCCTATAATGCAAATGTTGTTGCATTTAATGTTGTCCCAGAGGTCTCTTAGTCTGTCTTCATTTCTTTTCATTCTTTTTTCTGTATTCTGTTCCACAGCAGTGAATTCCACCATTCTGTCTTCCAGGTCACTTATCCGTTCTTCTGCCTCAGTTATTGTGCTATTGATTCCTTCTAGTGTGTTTTTCATTTCAGTTATTGTATTGTTCATCTCTGTTTGTTCTTTAATTCTTCTAGGTCTTTGTTAAACATTTCTTGCATCTTCTCGTTCTTTGCCTCCGTTCTTTTTCCGAGGTCCTGGATCATCTTCGCTATCATTATTCTGAATTCTTTTTCTGGAAGATTGCCTATCTCCATTTCATTTAGTTTTTTTGGGGGGGGTTATCTTGTTCCTTCATCTGGTACATAGCCCTCTGCCTTTTCATTTTGTCTATCTTTCTGTGAATGTGGTGTTCGTTCCACAGGCTGCAGGACTGTAGTTCTTCTTGCTTCTGTTGTCTGCCCTCTGGTAGATGAGGCTATCTAAGAGGCTTGTGGAAGTTTCCTTATGGGAGGGACTGGTCCTCATGGTTGATTTTTATAACAGTCTTTCAATTAGATGTTATCACCCCAGCATTAGATATTATTATTGCTCTCATTTAGAACAGTGAACAAAACTGAGATATAAGAATGGAGATGTCTGGTCCACAAGCCAGAAAGCTCACAAGTAGGGAGTTGAGATTCAAATGCAGGTTTGTCTGTTAGGAGTTCATGCTCTTAACCTCTCTACCATATTGTCTTTCCATATGCTGTGGCACAAAGTAGAATTTTGACCTCACCACCTTCCTAGAGAGGGATCAGACAAAGTCCAGAGAAGATACAGAAGGCCAGGAGCTCTGGTTGTGTCCATGCTGGCTGCTATAAGAGGGTACTTGGCAAACAGCATCACACACAGATGGTGCGCAACCCACACGTGTCTATTTATGTCGAGGCCCCAAGTGTTTGTGTTAACAGGTTTGGGGGATAATAAAAGAAGTTGTTGTTTGTTCTTTCTTTGCAAGTCTGCAATTAATTTTTAGCATAAATTTAAAAGGGAAGAATTTGTAAATTCACTAGACACTGAGAGACTGGTGATCCAAGGAAACATTTGTTTGTTGGGTTTAAAAAGGAGATCCTAAAGGGGTGGGATAGGGAGGATGGGAGGGAGACGCAAGAGGGAGGGGATATGGGGAGGATATTGGTATGCATATTTCTGATTCACTGTGTTATAAAGCAGAAACTAAGACACCATTGTAAAGCAATTATACTCCAGTAAAGATTTTCTTTTAAAAAAAGGAGATCCTGTGCAAAAGTGGTTGATGTTCATTGTTTCCTCTAGGTGGTGCTTTAATCTTGTAGGTCAAATTTAATGAGCCTGCATTTCTTTCTTTTTCATTTTCTTTTCTTTTTTTTTCTTTTTTTTTCCTTCTAGATGTTGGTCCAGGAAAAGGCTGATTAAGAGTACTGTGCCAGTCAGGTTTGTTCAATTTGGGTTTTCCCCATCATTATCTCTGTTTATAACCAAGATAATTAAACACATTGAAAAATTTTAGATACTCCTTTTCAGCTTCTTTTTTGCAGAAATTGTATTCACGCATTTTGGGAAGGAGCATCAATAGTTGGAAGCAGCTCAGTTATCTCATCAGCGTATTCTCTCAACAGGCTGCACTTGTAATGGTTCTCTCTTCCTACAAAGTGGAGCAAGTCATAAGTGACTGAAACCATGTTCAACCGAGTTTGTCATTTGCGTGTCCATAAGTAAAGCACACTGGCTCCTGACATTGCTCTGGGACATACACGCAACCCAACCTGTGATTTTCTTCTTCATATTTTAGTATCAGTGGAGACAAAAAGGGGAGTGGACAATGGTTTAAACACAGTGACATCAAAGAGGACTGGGGTGGGAAGGAAGCAGTTGAATGGGGAAATAAGTAGCATTAGTCCAAATCGAGCAAGATTAATCACTCATTTCCATTACCATGCACGGACTGTATTTGTTGACTTGTCAACAAATGAAGCATTCCTG
>NW_006773166.1:431828-437418 GCF_000442215.2 Lipotes vexillifer | reverse complement strand
TTCCTGCTGTCAGGGCGTGATTTTCTGGGATAAGACCAGAGTATGAGATAGTAGTTGGTGAAACAGAAAAGTTCCTTGAATGGCTTGGCTGTGAAATCGTATTTCACAGTAGATAAATCATATTTATCTACTCGCTTCTGAATGTCTAGTATGTAGCAAGCAAGGTGCTAGGTCCTGAGGATACTGAAATTACGCTCAATCCCTCAAGGAGCCTAAAGTCTAATGAGAAGGGTAAAGAGACAGCTGAATAATAGTGTGTTCAGTGACTGGTGGCCTTATGCATAGGCTACAAGTAGGAAGTCGAGAAACCTGAAGGGCAGTCTAATGAAGATGGCATATGGCTGATAGGACGCAGGCAAGCCGAGTCTGGAAGGATGGCTAGACTGGCAAGAGAAGCAAGGAGAGAGGTAGGCAGAGGGAGAAGAGTGTAAAAAAGCTTGGGACCCTCAGTGAGTGTGGGGAGAGGCAAAGAGTTTGGGCACCTGAAGCATAGTGATGTCACTGAGGACATAGGTGGGCCAGGATTAGGGAGACTTTGAGTGCTAAGCTGAGTGTGAGCTACGTTTCTAAAAGCTGTAGGAGAGCCTATAGCTCCCCACATAACCACGTAAGAAGGGTGGGTCATTCATCCCCATTTTACAGAAGGCAGGTGAGTTGCCGCAGGTGACCCCCCAGATTCAGCGTCTGTGCAGACCATCTATCACGGTCTTTCCTTCACGGGAATTTAGCTCTTGGCTCTCTTTCTCAAGCTTTCCAGGCTACTGAAGAATAGATTATGCAAGAGCAGATGAGCTCCTTGTTTTAATTATTTAAAGGTTGCTTGCTATTTTCAATGGCCTTGGAATGGCCTTGGAACGGTTTAACTACGATCATACTCATTTCACCTTTGGTAAGCATATTTCCTTCAGCATTTTCAAGCAGAAATTCATAGTGACGTTTTTGACACTGATTCTGGTCCTACGTTCTCTGCCGGTCTTGCTGTATTGGAAGGTGGTGGAGAAATACAGCGTGTGTGTGTGTGTGTGTGTGCCAGATTCAGCGTCTGTGCAGACCATCTATCACGGTCTTTCCTTCACGGGAATTTAGCTCTTGGCTCTCTTTCTCAAGCTTTCCAGGCTACTGAAGAATAGATTATGCAAGAGCAGATGAGCTCCTTGTTTTAATTATTTAAAGGTTGCTTGCTATTTTCAATGGCCTTGGAATGGCCTTGGAACGGTTTAACTACGATCATACTCATTTCACCTTTGGTAAGCATATTTCCTTCAGCATTTTCAAGCAGAAATTCATAGTGACGTTTTTGACACTGATTCTGGTCCTACGTTCTCTGCCGGTCTTGCTGTATTGGAAGGTGGTGGAGAAATACAGCGTGTGTGTGTGTGTGTGTGTGTGTGTGTGTGTGTGTGTGTGTGTGTGTGTGTGTGTGTGTGTGGTGTGTGTGTGTGTGTATGGTGGCATGGGGTAGAAGGTGGCCGCAGTGGTAAAGATTTAGCTCAGGGACTTTTCAGCTTTGCCTGTATTAAATTCACCTAATAAGAATATGTGTAGTCACATTTCCAGCAAGTCAGTAAGGGTTCCTAAATTGTTTTAAAACCCACCAATGCTTGTGTATTCTTCCCAAATTAAACTATTATTTTAAAGGAGATTAAAAAAATCTTACTGCACGAGTATGATACTAGCTTACCAAAAACTCCTTGGATCATAACCGTTGTGAATTTATACTTCTCTTGATGTATCTATTCTCTGGTTTTCTTTGCTTTGATGGAGTGGCAGGATTTACAGCAGACCAGTTTTTGCCTAATTGTGTGTGTACCAAAGTTACTTATACCATGTTGATATTCAGTACCCACTAAAACAAAAACAAAATCCCAGTAACAGCCCACTTCATTTTCTGTGGGTAGGCAGTGCTCTGAAAGGGACCATTTACCTCTTCTAAAGAAGCTTTTGTTCTTGAAATGCTGAATGCATTTCCATTCATGTTAGATTTTGCCAGCCACCTTGTTGACTGTGGAATGCTAGGTCAGGGTCTTCATTAAACTAACTCTGTTTTCCCCTTAATAATTTAGTAGTTAGAGAATTTACCAATATTTCCAAATACGTAAATGAAAATCTCTAAGTAACCACCTCACATGACTTCATGTGTTTCTAAAGTGGATGTTCATTTTAATACATTCATTCATATTGTTTTTACTGGTATACAAGGCAAAATGTAAGATCCATTCATTAGTTTGTTCATAAAAACAGTAATAAAACTCCCACTGTGTCTCAGATGCTGTATTTGGCATTAGAGATAAAATGGGAAACAAGACAAAATCTTTGCCCTTGTGAAGTTTACAACACCTGCACTACCCACGCTTCGTTGAAGCACAAGTTCTTCTCCAAGACCGGGTATGAAAATCCATTTGGTCGGAATCAATGACGTTGGCACTATCATTCTCTAAAGTGAGCTGAGAAGTGAAAATCTCTGTATGATGGGACCTGTTGGACCTCTCTCTGTCCCTGAGAATCCCTTTCTCTAGTGCCACCGCCATACCAGCTGAGAGAAATACAGCCCCACCACTGCTCTGACCCAGGTGTGGGCAATGGATCCTTTCCTCAAACCTGTAAACCACAGCTGAGACAGGCTGCAGTATTTAAGACTCCTCTGGTAGATTTGGAATCGTGGATGGGGAGGCACACTGGCTACTAGCTGTGGGCGCTCAGAGAGGGCCCACAGGCCACGGTCATCCCTCATGGGGTCCCTCCAGGGGTTCCTCCCAGTCAGAGGCTACCCTTGTCTTAAGATCCTTAAGCATGACTAGAATTCTGAGCCCAAAGCAAAGAGAGGCCTGAGAAAAACTTCCCTTTCTTTTATTCTAAGGCTTACCTCCTTAGTCTTTAATTACCAATCTCAGTGTCTAGCTCATCCCAAGATGATTGGCACTTGGACTCATGACCTAGAGCAGAGGCTCTGTGTTCTATCCAAAGGGGGTGTGGCCTTGCCACGCACTGCCAGCTGCTCAAGCACATTTAAGCACAGTAGTCCAGCTCCGGTGTATGATATCCTGCAGCAGACAGCCGTTTCATTATGGTTCTCTTGGGTTCTCTGGACAGATAATAAATTCTCTCCAGCCTCGGGATGTCTGGCCTCTCTAGTGTGAATGGTTGCTCTGTCCCCCATATCTCATTGTTCTCTAGTCCTTCCTCTTAAAGGGTACCATCAACTCACTCCTCAGGGTCTAGGACCAGATCAGAAAGGGTAGTCGTCTTTGGCTGCTGGTGATTTTCCAAAGCAAATGTCTTTTTCCTTCTCACCTCACCCATGTCCCCTTGTACCCTTTCTTTGCTCTTTCTGAATATAGAAGCCTTGCTAATACAGCAGCCACAAGCCAAGGGAGCTTGTTGTGAAGTGGCAGGAGCTGAATAGAAGCAGCTTTGTGCAATGGGGAAGAAATCTTTGTGTTAATACTACACACCCAAGACCTCCTAGTCTACACCGGTTCACATCTGTATTACACACTTGGAACATCTTTATCCACACTTCTGGCTCATATCTGTCTTTGTCTTGGTTTAGAGTCCCATCTGTCTAAAATCTGCCTTGGGTCCCAGGCCCTTTTTGTCGTGACACTGGATCTCCAGGCTCAAAAATTTGTGTAAGGGAACTATTTTTAGATTTGGGAGACTATACTTTTAATAGACAGCTAGGGCAGGTGAGTGCAAATTTAAAATAAATTCAACAAGTATTTTTGTCCACCTACTTTACACCAAGGGTGTACAGACGTAGGGGCTAGCACAGTGAAAATAGTGGGCATGGTGTCAGCTCTAGTAGAGCCTGAAATTGGCTGGAGAACACAGGCATTAAATGAACAGCTACAAGAGCATTGAAGGCTACGAAAGGCAAGATTCAAGGTACTATAGATGCAAACAGCAGAAGGGTGCAACCTAATCTGGGGGATTTGAGGATTTTTTGTTTAACTCTAACATTGTCTGATTGAATGACCCTGAGCAAATGATTTAACTTTTCTGTAGTTAAGAGACGTTCTTTTTACCCCGCATCTCCCCAAGCCCTTTCTGCTCCAACTCAGGCTCCCAGGTCTGTGAGCTGTAATGACAGGGGAGGATGCTGCCAACAGCAGTAAGCTTGGCTGTAGAGAGGAAACATACAGAGCAAATGACAGAGGAGGCATCTAATTTACTCCAGAGCATCAAGTGGAAAATGGAGAAAAGCCTTGTGGGCAGGCAGCAACCTCCATGCTAGACATTCCATCTATCTTGCTTATTACTATAAACCTGACACTTAGCACAGTGACCCTCACATATCCGTGGAATGAGTGGATGGCTGACCACCGTCACTGTCACTTGCTGTGCCCGATTCTTAAGACTAGGGTCGAGCCCTCTTGGGAACACAGGCAGGAACAGTTGGCTCCATAGATGGAGTACATCAGTGGGTGGATCAGATGCCCACTGCCTCCCTAGTGTGGGCCAGCCCATGCGCCACCAGGTTGCGTTCATCCACTCTTTGTACAAGAACTTCTCTGGTTCTTCGGCCCTGATAAACATCTGGTCCCATCATGATGCTGTGGAGCCACAAGAAAATGTGAGGTAGCTCCGTCCACTTGGAGAGACTCATCTTAGATGAGAGTCGTCCTACTGCTGTGTCATCTCATTCCCCTAACCTCCCCCCTTCCTGAGTTACCTACTTTGTATGTTAGATTCCACTGTGGAGCTCAGACTCCACTAGTCTTGCCTAAGGGCACTGGAGTTAGGGAAGTTATCCAGGTTGCTTGGAGGGGATATCGGAAAAGTCACTCTGACCAGAAATGTTCAGGTCCCATCTAGGACTAGGGTCAGTCACAAT
Source organism: Lipotes vexillifer (assembly GCF_000442215.2). Taxonomy (NCBI): domain Eukaryota; kingdom Metazoa; phylum Chordata; class Mammalia; order Artiodactyla; family Lipotidae; genus Lipotes; species Lipotes vexillifer. The sequence goes on along the minus strand of NW_006773166.1, from coordinate 432,584 downwards.
ACTCCAAAGGTTACTGAAGCAAATTATCACAGTAGATAGGGTAGCCTAGACATTCTTTTTTTTAAAAATTTATTTATTAAACAAAATTTTTTTAACATCTTTATGGGAGTATAATTGCTTTACAATGGTGCGTTAGTTTCTGCTCTATAACAAAGTGAATCAGCTATACATATACATATATCCCCCTATCTCCTCTCTCTTGCATCTCCCTCCCACCCTCCCTATCTCACCCCTCTAGGTGGTCACAAAGCACCGAGCTGATCTCCCTGTACTATGCGGCTGCTTCCCACTAGCTTTCTATTTTGATAGTATATATAAGTCCGTGCCACTCTCTCACTTTGTCCCAGCTTACCCTTAGGGGGAAGGGTAAGCCTAGATATTCTATACCACCTGAATGCTGAGGGAATCACAGTTTGTGTGCGAGGTTCTCTATTAACAGTGGGGCTTTGGCTTTGGGAATTAAATGATGGGCTGCAGGAAAAGGATGTAACGGACGGAAACTTCTCTCCACCGAAGCACCTGGAAGCCAGTCTGTGGACATTTTTTCTCAGTAGCTGGTGAAGCCCGCTTGCCACCATACACAGCAAATCAACTCCTCTGATAAAGAATCAAGAAAACAGTTGAGTCCTTACCATCAAAGGGAATCCTTTAGGCACTTCTTATAATAAAAGGGTTTGTTAATAGAAAGTTAAAAATAAAAACAATAAGAAGAAAACAAAAAAGCCTTTATGGGAGAAACGCATTTTTCTCTGACAC
>NW_006773166.1:430418-431818 GCF_000442215.2 Lipotes vexillifer | reverse complement strand
CTCTTTCCCTCCCCGCTTCATAGCACTGCCCCTTCAATGTACATCAAAAGAAGTGATTTCTTCACTTTCTGAGTTCCTAGAGAGCTTCAACTGGGATCTCTCTGATAATAATTCTACCATTATGATCACTTTATACTCCTTTACTTGTTTAATCCCTATAGGATTGTGGGCTCCTCCTTGACAGTGTTTTATTCGTATTCCCATCTCTCACTGTTCTTTATAGAGACTAGGCCTGTAATAAGTGTAGAATGAATAAGTGAATCAACAGATAAATATGTAGTAGATATATTAATCCTAACTTCTCTGATACTTTTTCTCTTCCCTGCCTTAGATTTTTAAATGTACTCCAATGAACCTGTTACTAGTGTCTCACTATTTGCCTCCAAAAGGATAAATTATCTGGTTCAGAATCAAAATTGGCTTTCTCTAAAATAAAGGGTTACTAAAATGTCCAGGTGCTTCCAGGCTGCTGAGCACACCTGCCCTGGCTCTCAGGAATTATAGCGGCTGATCAACCTGTCTCAGTACATCTGTCTCCCCATCTTTTCCCCATTTATTAAAATCCTGTTCATCCTTCAAGACTAGCTTAATTTTTAACTCCTCACTCAGTAAAGGCTTTCTTTATCTACCAGATCTGGAAAAATATTTTTCTTTCCTGATCTCTATTACAACAAACTGCTGCTCTCATTCATTTAGCATCGATAATACAGAGACAAGCATTTTGGAGTGAGTATGCTGGTTGAAGTCCTACCTTTGCCACTGCGTGATGGTCAGTTACCTCCCTTGACCCTGAGTTCCCTCATGGTGATAATACACTTTTGCAGTAGGACATCTGGTCTAGAATGTGAGATGAGGACCTGTATACAAGATGCCTGTTCTGATACCTGGAACTTATCGAGGGCTCAGTAAAAGGCAACTGATCTTATTATTTGCACATATTTTATCTCACTCTTTAGAGTGTAAGTTCAAGGATTACATATCTTTTTCAGTAACCTAATATCTAACTTGCTTTTAGAAAATAGGTAAATAAGTGTATATCATATAATGAAGATAATGCTAAGATTAGCGCTAAGAAGACAAGCAAAGCAAGGTAAGGAGAGAATGCACAGGACCAGGGATAACGTGGCTGGGGAAGGCTTCTGTGAGGAAGGGACATTTGACTACAGATTGGATGAATTGATGGAGAGCACCAGACCTTGTGCTTGAGAGGAAGCAGTGCCCTTGATGGATATATGGTGAAGGAAGGTTAGAAAGAGCATCTCAGTGACACAGAGGCCAACAGAGTTTCACAAAGAAGGAAGTGATCCTTAGCTTCAGATCCTAAATGTCAGAATCCTGTCTTCCTGAGAGGTCTAGAAAGAGAACTGTTGAGAATGCCTCCTGGGTTTGGCAAGTGGGAG
>NW_006773166.1:406763-430408 GCF_000442215.2 Lipotes vexillifer | reverse complement strand
CAGGTGGAAAAGAGTAGGGCTGGTGGAGTGGTGAGAGCAGCAGGTTCAGGAGTAAAGAGGGTGTCCCCTGAGGTCAAGCAGTGAGGGAAGACCAGACTGGTGAAATATGTCAAAGGGGAGATTATAGTTTAATTTGAAAAATTCTATTATGAGTCTAGCAGAGGGAGAGGAGATGACTGAAAATTTAGGATCGAGATGATGACTGATAGAGCATGGTCTTGAAGGAGGCAGGAGCTGATGAAAGGAAAGGCAGGGGTGGATGATTTGGTCAGAGGAGCATTGCCACATGCAGAGCAATGAGAGAAGGATTGAATACGGGTAAAGCTAGAGATGGCTTGGCTTCAAGTTTCTTAGTGGAGTATGTTGAGGGTGCTAGGTGGTGAGCTTGAGTAGAAAGGTGGAGATTTGAGTTGGATCAAGTAGGAGAGGAAACTCATCAGGGAACATTTAAAAACAAAGTTTTTTCTTTTCTTTTTTTTAAATCTTGGGTGAAGAAAGCCATGTAATCCTTTTAGTGTACAAGGGTATCACCATAGAAACAGCCTCTAATCACATTTTCCAAATTGCAGGGTTTTCTGCATAAACACATCAATAAACCAAGCTCCTTAAAAAATGCTCTCTACCTACCTACCTACACACACACATACACACACACACACACACACACACACACACACACACACACACACACCCCTCTCTACATCCCTGTCAATTCATAACCAATTGAATATAATGGTGAATATTCTTTAGCTTAATTCTGGAATCTTAGAGTCACTTTTTTTTAATATTGAGTTTCTGATTTAGATATATGATCTTAACATTGTGCTGTTTAATAGTGTAAAGTTTAGATTCAGGTCATACCACAGTGGAGCTTAATTCTAGCCACAGAATGTGGTTGCAACTTTTATAGACATATTCTCATTGTGACCCAGGACTATGCTGGACACTCGGTATATATGTTATCCCATTTACAGTCCCTGCAGCCACACTATGAGCTGACAGATGGGGAAACTGAGATTCAATGATATCAAAGAATTTGCTCAGCGTCATCCAGCTTGTTAAGGGACATTCCTTTTATTGCATGTGCGGGTCTTTCTGACCCTAACCACCACCCTGTCACCTAGTTACAGCAAAAGACTTGAAGAACAATAATACTCCTTAGTTTTGTTACTGAATTGATACTGAAGATGCTCTTCAGCTCATGCTGGCTTAAATTTCCTGTGCAGTGGAGAGAGAGGAGAAAGTGCATTTTAATAAGCTTCAATTAAATTAATTTCATTTTACTTCTTTTGATGTATGGTCTCTTGAAAAAATCCAATTCTACCGATGTTTATTAAGTGCCTCTATTCACTTGGAAAGTGCCAGGCGCTTCAGGGGATCCATGGGTGAGTGTGATTCAGCCCATGCTTCAAGAGTTTACAATCTAGTGGAGAGGATGGGATTGTGTAATTTGCTCTAATACTAGATGGAATGTGATAAGCAGTGAGAGGTGGCACAGACAATGGGTTCTTAATTCAGAGATACAAGGCTATGTGAATAATTAGAAAATTGGCCTTGTCATCATGCCTAAACACTGGAAGCATCACACAATAGAACTCTTTTAAAGAGTCTTTATTTTAAGCACGATCATCAATTTCTTTGAATCCAGACTGTGTAATAAGTGAAGAATGTATAGATGGCAATGACATCATCTTTAGTGGCTCCCCAGTTTGTGTTGTAGGGATAAGTGATTCAAGACTCAGGGGCAAGGAAGGAAGGTTGCAACGATCCCAGTGCTGGTGCATAGCGTTGCGGCTGTTCTGGGTTCTTGGTGTGTTTTGGCAGACAATAGCTGTTCAGGACATTGAACTGCAACTGTGCAAAGATATATGTTACATAGAGTTGTTGGTTTTAATTTTTCTTTGAGGGTACTTTTCTGGAGTTAAGGAATCTGAGCTCCAGAAATACGGTGAGCCCAGAGAAGGTCACGTCCTACATATTCTGGGTAAACAATCTTGTAATACATTTTCATAGGGATGTAAAAGGAGGGTACTAGACACTACACTACCATTCCTTTTCAAGTGTACTGCAAGCTTTTGGAAGAAGGGAATCAAAACCAAAGACATGAGCTAGTACAGTGTACCATGCACAAATAGGAATTTAATAAATGCTTCCTGATTCTTCACTTGCTGGTGTCACTTATGTGTGTTAGGTGCTGTCACTGTCATTTCTGAAATGCACAGCTGAAATAAACACTGCTTTTGTCTTCTAAGAGTTTGTATCTAAATAGAACAATCAGGGGGCTATGGTTCCTCGAAAGGTCAGAAGTCAGCTAGCCACTGCCACGTTATTGGGAATACACATCTGACTGCAGGAGCTCTCATTCCCTAACTTTCTCAGCACTCTGCACTGTTCTCTTTCGGCCTGTGGATGTTTGTCTCCATATTAATCTGAACACCCTTGCAGTTTGTTTGCCACACGCCCCTGGTGCAGTCGGTCAATGCCTCCTTGATGGATTGGTTGCAGCCGCATTTGGTGTTGCTTGGATGAGGTGATGGATGCTTCTCTGTCCTCTGCAGCTGTTTGGAGCCAGAATACAGAAGTGCTGGTTAGAAGGTCATTAGTCTTCCCGAATGGTACTGTGTGCTGCAAACAGGGTTTCGGCCCCCATGTCTTCGTTAGCCTTGATCAGAGTCTGCATTACCTCAGATCAGGTAATCGGTGATTTGTTATAAAGCAGAGGGTAGATGCCTTTGGAGCAAGTGCCGATGGCATGAATTCCAGGAGAGGAAAGGAAAAATAGTGGGGCCCCCGTTGCCAGGGATCCATAGGGAAGAGTGCAAGCTGATGTGTGGTCTGGGTACCTCTTCATTCAGCACTCCAGTAGATGGAGGGCAGCGTGCAGCTCTGACACAATCAGAGTGGACTCCCAGCAACAGCCTCTTGCCATTTCTTTGCTTCCTGGGTGACACTGGGGATTGGAACTGTCTGGGAAATGTTGAGGACAGATTCTTAGTATCTTTGGGAGTCAGGCATATTTCTTTAAATAGTTTAGAAACTTATTCTGTGCCCAATAATATTCCGAATGTTGGGGAGATGGGGAGAGCACGACAGACCAAGCCCTGAGCTTCTGAAGCTCTCACTGAGTGGGAGAGACAGATAATAAACAAATAAACATACACCAGCCGTGGAAAAAAAACACTCTGAAGAAAAAGAAATTGGGTAAGGAGAGAATGGGACAAGTGGTGGTCAAGGAGGACTCCTCTGAGGAAGGGACATTTGAGTAGAGATGAAGTGAAGGGAGGGATACCTATGGTTGTAAGAAGGGCCTTCCAGGCAGAGAGGATAGCCAGTGCAGGGCTCAGCTTGATACCTCAGGTGGTCTGTGCTCCTTTTATTTTATTTTATTTCAACTTGAGCACCTACCAGGAATCATTCAATGTGCACAAGTAATACCAAATGCCCTGGAGTAGGTAAATCTGTAGCACAGTGTCTGGTACATTACTGGTGTTCAAACAAGTGTGAGCTTCCTCCTCTCCATCTGCAACTCAAGGAAAGGACTGAAGGTGAATTCTCACACACAGAGGGCTGCTACCACCGACCGCCTGAACGCCACATCCTGTATGTCTAGGCAAGTCACTGGGAAGCATCTTCCCTCCCCTTTCCTCTCCCCCCTCCCTTGCTCTCCTTTTTTCTTCCTCTGCCCTTCTTTCCACCTCTTCAGTCCCCTCCCTTCACTGCTTCTTCTCTCTCCTCCCCTCCTATTCTCTTGTTCCCTGTCTCCTGAAACGCAAGTGCCTCAAATTCAGGTTTTAAAATGAATGAAATGTAACCTGGAGTGAATTAGTGATTACTGTCTGTGATAACATATCGATAATGCCACAGCCACTTCCCATGCCACAGTACACACACACACACACACACACACACACACACACACACACACACACGTAGTGGTGAGAGCCATCCCAGTCAGGTATTGGAGTGGGGTGAAAGTAGAAAAGGGTAAGTTTTGTGGGCAACTGAGACTTTTGTGGCACCTGGCAATTTAGATTGCCATTTTGCCAGAGGGATGTTGGGTCTCACTAATGATCTGTAGAGACAGTCATGGTAGGGATGCCTTTTTAGAGGTAGGTATAACACTGTAACCGCATCATTCTGTAACTGTCCCCAAAGCTGTCCCTATAATATTTGAAGCCCTGATATCATTATTCTGTCAGTTTCTTAAAAATCTGAAAGTCATACTCATGAGGGAAATTCTTCCCCTACAGACAGGGTAACCTGCGTACTTTCTCCACTTGCTAATAATAATAATAACAATAGAAAGTACCTACTAAGCAACTGTTAAATTGTGTCATCTCTAACACAATCATCGGTAGAACCTCGTTCTCTTTACTGTGCAGATAAACACACTCAGACTCAAAAGACGCATAGAGCCTCACAGTATAAACGGAAGGCTCTGATGGCCTCTGGATCTGACTGCCTGCAAAGACAATCCTCCGCTCACTCTCTTTGTCAGTTATCTCCCAAAACATCCCACTGTTCTCTGCCCCTTGAGACTTCGCCATCATTCTCTATTATTCCCATTCCTTCCTCCTTAAGTCCTGTGGAATCCTTCTTAGAAGATTCTTTGTAATCTATCCATTCATTTGCAGCCCTACTCCTTTCTTCTCACAGAACCTTTATCCTTTTACATCTGGAGTATTGTACTTTTCTGCCTGTCTTTCAGCCTCCAGTTGTTTGCCACACCAAGGAGTTTTATAGACTGTTGTCAGATTTACTACCTTAAGTACCACTTTGCCACGTTGCTACTCATCTTACAATTGTTCAGTGCTCTCCACTGTTCTCACTGTAATAATAGTCAGGCTCTGAACACTGGCTTTACCGGCCCTGCATAATCTACCCCAGCTTATTTATCCAACATTATTTCAGCCACGTGGCTGAGTTCACGAGATTCCCTGGAACATGCCAGGTATGTTCTTCCCTTGATAACTTTGCTCACACTGTTTGCTCTACTTAAAGGGCAGCCTCCTTTGCCATATTCTCTAAAAGATCCAGACCAATTTCTATCTCATCCATGAAATTCATCCTCCCTTTTTCTGGCTATATTGCTCTCTCCCTTCTTAAACACTTTCTCTAAACTCCAGAGGTCTATAAAATGGTCCTGTTTGAAATAAACCTTCAATAGAAACTGCTTATTTTACATAAGATGCCCCTTGCTGTGGATGAATTATTATTATTATTGTTATTTTTAGTGATTGGTAACTGTTCAGCTTCGACTAACAGAAAACACCACTGCCACTGACTTATTAACCAGTTAGGGGTTGATGGTCTTAAGTAACAAAATGTCCAGAAGTGTGTAGTCCAGGGTGGTACAGCTACTCGCTTATGCCATCTGCGACCCACCCTCTTTCTGCTTCAACATTCTCTGTATATTGGTTTTCAGCCTCCTTTTTATTGACCTTAGTCATAGTATAGGTGCTGTACCTGCAGGCAGGAGGAATGGAACAGCAGAAATCCAGGTATACCTCATTGGTCAGCAAGGTTATAATTATGTAACATGCCACCTCTAGCTGCAAGGGAAGCTGGGAAGTTGAGTTTGGGGCTTGGAAGCTTCTATAGGGGAGGCAAGACTGGGAAAATGTGGCCAAAAATTGGTCTTAAGTGAACCGGCCTGTAGTATCAGACACAGCTGATGCTCTACTCTTTTTCAATGGGAGAACATTGGAGTTAAAAAAAAAAAAAAAGTGAACAGTTAAATTGCCTTGTTATCAAATACGTGGCCTGGTGGCCATATGGCCTTAAGTTACTTATCTTTCTAAGATGGGTTTCCTCATCTAAACAATTAGATTAATAGTAACATTTGCTTCTTTGAGTTATTGTGATGACTAAATGAGGTAAAGCCCACAGCCTATATTATGTGGCACATAGAAGGTGCTGACTAAATGCCCGTCCCTCTTCTCTCTTCCAACTGGAGGCCCTCGCTGGTGTACTGAAAAGTCCCAAAAACAATAACAAAATGCAAGAGTTGAATCAAAGAAGAGAATATCTCCTACCAGCCAGTCCCCATAAGCTCTTCTCAGGTAGGTAAAAAGTATTGCCCCCAGTAACAGAACTACAGAAGTGTTTGAGATTCATTTCTCTTGTAGTTAAGAGAGGGCAGGAAATTTCTGAATATTTGTAAGGGTTGACCTGTGGATACTGAGGTATGTGGAAATAACTCACACATCTCAGGTGTTTAATGAGGATAAATAACAATTTGTGGGCCCGTCAGCTGTACAGTCCCATCACCTGAAATCACACACAGGAACCCTGCTTCTGAGAAGTGACACTTGGTGGGAGGGAATGGCAGAGTGACATCCATCTAGCAAGATTTGCAAAAGAGGAACCTGTGGAAGAATCATGTGTGATCCCTGAAAAAAAGTGTTTATGTGTGTATATCATATATATATATTTATATGACAGAACACGTTCTGAAGCCGCCTTCCTCCCACTACCCGCAAAAGTAGAACAAAATTTCCCATGTAGTAGGAAATTTGAAGTTCTTAGAAAAAAAAAAACACTTTATGGTACAGGAGACTTCCCTGGGGGCGCAGTAGTTAAGAAACTTCCTGCCAATGCAGGGGACACAGGTTCGAGCCCTGGTCCCGGAAGATCCCACATGCCACGGCACAGCTAAGCCCATGCACCACAACTACTGAAGCCCACGCGCCTAGAGCCCGTGCTCCACAAGAGAAGCCACGGCAATGAGAAGCCCACGCACCGCAACCAAGAGTAGCTCCTGCTCGCTGCAGCTAGAAGAAGACAGCATGCAGCAACAAAGACCCAACGCAGCCAAAACATAAGTAAATAAACAAATAAATAATTTTTTAAAAAATATTAAAAAAAACTTTATGGTACAACAATCTGTATGTGTGCATTTTAAATTAAATAACTTTCTCTATCTCAAATATGTTGAAAATCCCCCATTTTTTCTTTTAATCAAAGCAAAAGCAAAACCCTGCCAGATGTTGAGAAGAATGGTAACCAAATGATTCAATTAGAATTCTCCTGTGGGGACGTGGACTCTCTCAGTCAATGTCACAGAATGAAATAGTCTCAGATTTACCCAGCAGTCAGTTATTCCTTCTGGTTGTGGCAATTGGGAGCTGACGATGATGCGAATTTAAATGACTATCTTTATGAAACAAAGCAAAACAGAAAAGGGAACAGCTGGGGGACTGGATGGCTTGGGGATGCAGAATTCGATCTAGAATAAAGAATCTGTTACCTCCAGTTGCTGGTCATAATGCTAGTACAGGTTAATATGAATTGAAAGTTATTGCCGTGTTATAGCAGTTAGCTGTCACTTGTCTGAAATTTGACCATGGCATATATAGCACAATCTGTATCTAGGTGTCTAGAATATAATGTCCTCTTTAGTTAAGGGTCAAGCCACCAGCTTAACTATGTAGCCAAGGATTCAGGCGTGAGAATCACAGGGTCATAGAACTTAAGCTCTGGAAAGACATTGCTGTCACGTCCAGAGTCTGTGAACGATCTGAAGTTGTATGTGTCATTTCTTTGCATGTGCTATATATATTCTAAGGAACAGAAAGCATAGCTTTTATCATATCCAAAGGAAGGTATGAATCCACCAGCCCGCCACCCCTTCCCTGCCAAATGTTAAGAACTTGATTTAGACCTTGTCTTTGGAGTTGGGTAGAATTGAACTTAAGTTTTTTTGTTTTGTTATTTTTTAAAAGAAATATTTATTTATTTTTGGCTGCGTTGGGTCTTTGTTGCTGTGCGTGGGCTTTCTCTAGTCGCAGTGAGCGGGGCTACTCTGTTGCAGGTGTGGGCTTCTCATTGTGGTAGCTTCTCGTTGCAGAGCATGGGCTCTAGGCGCACAGGCTTCAGTAGTTGTGGCACATGGGCTCAGTAGTTGTGGTGCACGGGCTTTGTTGCTCCGGGCAAGTGGGATCTTCCTGGATCAGGGATCGAACCCATGTCTCCTGCATTGGCAGGAATATTCTTAATCACTGCACCACTGGGGAAGTCCCTGAACTTAAGTTTTTGCCTTACCACTTACTAGCTGTGTGACCTTGGGCATGTCACCAATAAGACTTATTTTTCTAATTTATACAATGGGGACAATAATATAATCTACGTAATAGAATTGTTATGAAGAAAATTTGAGATCATGTATGTAAAATTTTTACCATAACATATATTGTGTTAAATGTGAGCTTATTATTACTATTATTATCATCATCATCATCATCATCATCATCATCATCATCAAAAATACTGAAGCCCAGGAATGTTCAGATATACTTAAGATTAATAGCAGAAACAGGACCAAAATCCTGACATCTAATTCACTGCTTTGGCCATTGGAAAACATGATGACTCCATCTCTCTTTTTGTTCATTATTCCTTTCATGTTTTCGCAGGGCTAGACATGTGGAATAAGACACTAAAATCAAATGATTAGTTCTCCCATTGCATGGCCAAATGGTCTATTTCATTTGAGAGCTCTCCTTCAATATTCTTTAAACATCTTGTCTAAATTGGAGTCTGAAAAAGGAAATCACAAAGATCAAGGAGGTCCCACTTTGGCTTTTAGCACCCTCCACCCGCCTTGCCCAAGAACAAACTGTGAGCAAGGTTAGAAGTCTGACTCTTCATTAGTGAGGGGAAGTCTCTTTGAGCAACCCCTCTGTTGAATAGATAGCGTGGATCTGACAGAAGGGATGATAGATTAGGAACTGTCTGGTGGCTAATGTACTGTTTACTGCAGTATAAATGACTGGTGTTTGGGAAATGACAGATGAGAGAGAGCACGAGTATGGACGTAAATGATTTCCAGGTTTCTGCGGTGGAGTAGAGTCATGGTTGACTGAGGTGCTGGCTGGCAGTGGGAAGTCATTGGTGGGAGTTTCGGGGGGGGGGGGGAAAAGTGCATGGAGAAGACTTTTCAATTAGCCCATTGATCCAAAGCTTTTGTGCCATATATGGAAGGTACTGTGAAAGGGTCCGGTTCTCTTGCTCTTTTCTCACTGCCTCATTCACTCAAATATAACTCTGCTTCCAGTCCAAGTGCAGCAGTCTCCCCAGAGAGAAAGCACAAAGGGTAAGAATGGAGCTATGCTCAGCCAAGCTGGGCGATCCCTAGGGGAAGATGACATAGGAAGAAAGCATAATACATATGGTTGAAAGAAGGCAAGAAAGCCAAAAAGCAAGCAAGCAGGGAAGCATGCAAGAAAGTGTAAGGCGGAAGGAAGGAGGGAAATGAGAAGAAGGGAAGGAATCTAGCACGTCAGTTAATCTACATCTGATATATTTGAGTTGAGTGAACTCATGATGGTCTAACTTGCCCCAGGGAATCAGAAGAAGCCTGCAATTAATTTGTAGCTATTATAAACATTTAGCATCCATTTGCTTAGTTTCGATAATAATAATTATTATTATGATAATATAAGGCAGGCTGTCAGACAGTGTTTGCAAACTCATCGCCATTGTAACTTGTATTTGCCTTCTGCTTTGTCAGAGGTTTTATGTTCATGCGTTCATTCATTCTCCTCACAAATATTAAGGGAGCATCTATTTTGTGTCAGTTCTAGGCACTTGGGATACATAAGTGGACAAACAAAAATACCTGCCCTCGTGGGACTTTCATATAAATTGGAGAGAACAAACAATATGTATGATATCATATATAATACAGAGTGAGGACAGATGATATGAAGTCAACTAAATCGTTGTACAGGATTAGAGAATGATAGGATTGGGGGAAGCATATATGCTATTTTAGATAAGATGCTTAAGCAGACATCTTTGAGGAGGTGACTTTTGAGCAGAGGCCAAAATAAAAGGAATGATCAAACTATGTAGACATCTAAGGAGGAACATTCCATCTGAAGGGAATAGCAGGTGCAAAGACCCTGAGGTAAGAGTGATGTGTTAGAGGGATGTCAAGGAGACCATTGTGTCTGGAGAGAGGGAAGCAAATGGGAGAATAGGAGATGAAGACAGAGAGGTGGGTGGGAGCCAGGCGATGTAGGACCTTTCAGGATAGTAAGTTACTAGAGTGTTTCAAAAAAGGCAGTAAAATAATGTGATACTTGTGATACAAGTATGGCTCTGGCTGCTGTGTAGAGAACAGATGATAGGGATGGTGGTGAAAGTTGGGAGGCCAAGTTGAAGGGTGATAGAATAGCCAGGGTAGAAATGCTGGTGACTCAGACTAAGACGGTATTCTTGGATTTGGGTTATATTTTGGAGGAACATCTAATAGAATTTGATTATGGATTAGATGTGAGGGGTGAGAAAAATAGAGTTTATATATCTTTTTATTTTAAAAATGTTGTTCTTTAAGTTCAGGGCTTGGTCTTAGTTATTTCATGGGCTTTTCTAATGAAGAGTTTGAGGCAATCATATATATATATTTTTTGGCTACGTTGGGTCTTCATTGCTGCACGCGGGCTTTCTCTTGTTGTGGCGAGCGGGGGCTACTCTTCGTTGCGGTGCGCGGGCTTCTCATTGCGGTGGCTTCTCTTGTTGTGGAGCACAGGCCCTAGGCACGCGGGCTTCAGTAGTTGTGGCAGGCGGGCTCAGTAGTTGTGGCTCATGGGCTCTAGAGTGCAGGCTCAATAGTTGTGGCGCACGGGCTTAGTTGCTCCATGGCATGTATCTTCCCAGACCAGGGACTGAGCCCGTGTCCCCTGCATTGGCAGGTGGATTCTTAACCACTGCGCCACCAGGGAAGCCCGAGGCAATCATATTAAATTATAAATTGTAATAACCCAAAGATCACAAAGTGGTCCTTCTGTGGACCACATTCAGTCTATAAACATGATGTTTGGGCTCACAGTTTTTTAAATCTTTGAGCCAGCACTGCAAAACCCAAATGTCTGAATTCTTTTGAGAAATGGTAAGCTTTGGAGTAAAGAACAGGTATCCCCATGAAGGCTATCCTTTGCTGCAACTGAATAGCACTTTCTGTCTTTTAAGGGAACAGTTTTTCACTTCTGTTACTTCCTGAGCTTATTTCCTTCTCTCTGTTACCTGAATGGCCCTGGAGGTTTCCACTCCTAACTTGTTCCTCTCGTCCCCACTATGTAGTCCATTTCAGAAAGAGACATTAGTGAGATAATCGTAAACGTGGCTCCATTTGAGTCAAGAGGGGCAGGTGTCTCAGGATTATTGTAAGCAATCTATAAATCCATATGCAATCTAAGTATTGCCTGTAAATCATATTAATAATAAATAATCTGTTTTGTATGAGTATATATAATTATTGTTGGAAAGCAAAAATAATTCCAAATTATAATGAATAAAATGCATATTTGAATCTCACTAAATTTTAATAGTCTGTATCATCTCAACAGACACTCAAGTACTAAAAGTATGATTGCTTTCAAGTGGTTGTATCCTTTTTTTAACCCTTAAAAGGAACCCTTGAACTTAGAAAGGTTGGGAACAGCTGTTCTAGTCTGGCCTTCCACTTCACTGACGACAAAAGGAAATCCAAACAGGGACAGTTATGTGAACAAACCACTCAGCTGATTAACGGTAGCAGGACCCAGGTCTCCTAGTGGGCTGCACTGGGTCTCTTGCAGTGCTTACTCCCATACCCAAAAGTCCAGAAGATGGAAAGGGATGATTTATGAGACTCTGACATGCAGCTTCTTTTTTTAATTGAAGTATAGTTGATTTATAGGATTATATTAATTTCAGATGAACAGTATAGTGATTCAATATTTTTACAGATTATCCTCCATTAAAAGTTATTACAAGATAATAGCCATAATTCCCTGTGCTGTACAATATATCCTCGTTGCTTACCTATTTTATACATAGTAGTTTGTATCCCTTAATCTCTTACCCCCGTTTTACCCCCTCCCCTTCCCTCTCCCCACTGGTAACCACTAGTTTGTTTACTATATCTGAGACAAGCAAATTCTTGATTCTGTTTCAGGGATCACAATTTCCAGTTTACAGGTGAATGGGAAGGATCTTCTCTTTGTAAGAATACACTGTAGGGCAGGGTTCCTCAACGGCTACACTACTGACATTTTGAACTGGATAATTCTTTGGGGGGACTGTGTTGTATGTTATAGGATATCTGGCCTTTCCCTGGCTTCTACCCACTAGATGCTTCTAGTTAACTTCCCCCCTTCCCAAACACACACACACACACACACACACACACACTAGTTGTCACAATAAAAGCTATCTCCAGACATTGCCAAATGTCCCCTGGAGAGGGGCAGAATCATCCCCTGTCAAGAATCACTGCTTTACTGCTGCTGCTTACCCATTGATTCAGAGTGCCAGGGAAGGACTTTGAACACGCAGCAGCCTCGAATCCTGCTGACCCAAGAGCCATGCCTGGGCACCTGCTCATGGACCTCTTCTTCCCATCTGCAAGGGAATAATCTAATCTGCAGCATCTTCCCAGTTCAGTACTTTACAAGAATCATTGCAATTTTTCACTTTCAAAGGACACTTAGCGGTTTCCAGTGCCTCAACTGCAGAGGTGAAGGGCTTTTTGTCTATTTCTCTATTTACCTCTGTTACTTATTTTTTTTTAACTTTCCACTGTACAGTTTCTCTCTGTTTATTTTTCCTTTTTCGACTTGTATTGCTTTTTGTGTCTCTCTCTGTGTCTCCTTTATCCCTCCTTTATCCCTTTTTATCCCTATTGATACAGGCAGCCTTTCTCTGCCTGTATCAATATCTGTCTTTCTACCCAGATTTCTGTTTCATTTTAGGGCTTAGCCTTTTGGTGTTCATCTCCCCAGTCTGTATCATTCTTTTAATGACTGTGTTTCTGGGTTTTTCCTTAAATTTTTTGAGTGACTGCTTGTCTTTTAGTCTCTTTCTGTTTGTATCTCTCCAGGTATTTTTCATGACCCCCTCTCACTTTTGGAGGATGTTGGTATATTTACATGACATTTCTGTTTTTGATTGTCTTTTTTTCTGTTTATTCACCTCTCTTCCATTTCTGCCTTTCTTTGGAAATGATCCATCTGTACCAGGCTCCTATCAAGATCTCTTTCTCTGGGTAGGAAGTTCTTTAGGCATGTTCTAAAAACCTTGTACTTCTATTGAATGGTAAGCCTCAGGGGGAGGACAGGGAATGGACTTTCCAGTTAACCGCTCAGAGGCAACACCTCGTTTCATTTTATAGAATTGAATTTTTATAAATTATACATTTAGAATATTGAGTCCAACAAAGATTAAATACTTAACCTTTCATAAAATCAGTTTCATAAAAATATATTTTAAATGATTCTACATCATAAGCAATTATCTTAGAAAACTAACAGGTAATTCATTCTTAAGATTAACTCTTTTCCTAATGCTAGGTGAAATGAAACCAATAATTTGTAGAGATGTGTACATTGCTTTAGGTGAGGCTTGGGAATAAAAAGCTTTAAGAACAGGATTTGGCTATTTGTAAAGTACCTACCTTTTTCCTTGGTTCCTAAAGAATGTCCAAACCAAGAATGAGGGCCCTATGAGGTTCTCAAGGACAGTGAAAACTATTCAATCTTCTCATTTTTGTATGAGAATCGTAATAAACTTGCAAAACAGATTGGAATCCATCAGGTGTAACCAAATTAATCTTCCTTTAATGATTGTTTATACTGTGTATCCAAAATCAAAACCAGTATCAAGAGTTAATCAATTAAAATGTGTAATCATTTTGGTTCACCAAAACAAGAGGGAATTGTAAACTCAGTAAAATTTATTTTATAGTAGAAACATGTTAAAAACATGCAGCTTAATTGGACCATATGTAGATTAATCAAGTTACAGCTCTAAGTATTTTCGTTGTTCTTGTTGTTTGTTTGTTTAAGTGTGGTACAGGGAAAAGTAATGGCTGCTGAGAATGGCAGGACTGTGTGAAGAGGGTTGTTAAGGTTTCTGAAACCAAACAACAAAACCCAAAAAGCAAACGCAAGAAAACCAGGATGGAAATTTGGATTTGACAGGGGAAGCAGAAACTAAACAAGGGAAGGAAGTGTTTCTTTTCTTTCTAGTTCAGGATAAATTTTTTCAGTACCCTGTCTGGACTTAAATAAATTTAAGAATACAATAATACATCATTAAAATGTCTACTCTAGGCAATCGATATTCGGAGGGTGCTTGATATTTTAGATGGGGCATTTGTTTTCTCTGAAAAATCATGCAAGTATCCAAGCCCTTGAAGCGTCCTAAAATTTCTAGTAATTAAGTTCAATTCAGTCAAATTATGTGCTTCCAGCAGTTATTGAGTATTTATTTCCATGGTCGTTGTGCTAGGGTTGGGGAGGGGAGTATCACTGAGATCTCCACTCTGACCGGGCTCTCAGCTAACTTTTGTCAAACATCACTGCCTCAGCTAATAATGTTTCTACCATAAACCAAAGTGGCAACAAGTATGTGAATGTATAACGTGAAACCACGTTCTAACCTGAGGATGCCTGAGAGAGGAAGGTGACATCTGCCAGTCTCCTTGTCTGTCAATTCCACTTGATATTTCTTACATCTACACACTCACCAGGACTGAGCAACACCATGACTGGTCTCTCCTTCATTCTTCCTCCATTTAAGTGCATTCTCCATACTACGGCCAACTCTTTTCGATATTTAATGAGCTTTGGTAGCTCTGTATTGGTTAAAACTAGTCAATGGCTCCTCACTTCTTTTAGGATAAAAATCTGTGCTCTGATTCATGACATTTGAGATTTTTGTCCTGCTTGATACTTATCTTGGGAAGCATATGGTATGCAGTGGTAGGAAGTCAAGCAGCTAGAGCTTGGGTTCATATCTTATCTTCCCTTCTTATCTATTCGCATGCCCCTGAGCAAGTTCTTTCACCTCTCTATGGCTCAGTTACTTCATCTGCGAAATAGGGATGATAATGTCACCCACTTTGCAGGACTGATGTTAATGAAAACTAGTTAGTGCTAGTGAGGTGATTGGTAGAGAAACAGTAACCTTCAATAAATGTTAACTATTATTATTGTTGCCACCTCTGTAGACTCATCCCTTCACACTGCCCTTCTCTCATTCTCCACTGGGTGGTTTTGAGTTCCTGGAACCTCTGCATGCTGTTCCTTTCATCCCCTTCACTCACTAACTCCAACTTGACCTTCAGGACCCAGACTGCGGACTCTGCCCTAAAGGATGGGCAGCCCTCTTATGTGCTGAGTTTCCCTGTGTCCCAAGACCTTGTATTTACTTGTTTAGTTCTCTGTTCCTCCCACAGTATGCACACCCGGGGGGCAGAAACTCTGCCTTGTTCATCTGGCAGCTCTAGCTCCTGACACTGGTTCGTTCATGGGATGCGGTCAGGAGCCCCCTGCCTCCGCTGAATGAACAAACCTAGAGTGAGAATCCAGGAAAGGGATGTAGGTTAATTACTAAATATCTGAATGCTCAGGTGTATGTGTTTAAGAGGAGGCAGGTGTCTCTGTAGAACACTGGCATCTCCAGATGCTCCCAGGTATGTTTGGAATAATGAGTACGTGGTCAAATAAGATAGGGAATTGGGGGTAGGTCTCTTCTAAAGAGTTGCACTTTTGATTAGCAAAGCTGTAACTGCAATGAAGAAGCATGTGTGCAACCCAGAGTTTCCCAAATAGTTCAGATTCTGGAACCCACCTTTATTAATAAATTGTGAAACCCAAGCAGAGTGACCTAAGGAACACAGTCTGGGAAATGCAAGTCAGAGCTGATCAGAGCAGCTGCAACCAAGACTTCTCATTTTCCCCCAATCCTAGGACCTTTTCAAGAGGTTGTGAGAGACCCAGTGAGGGCTTCAGCTCTGTGTAGAGGCTAGTTTGAGCTGGAATCTTGAATGGGTACTATAGAGAGTAAATTGAAGCCGTTCAGAGATGTAGAATTGCTTTAGCTATTACAACCTGGCTTCATATAATACCTTCCAGAGGTATTCTCTGAGCAAAGGACATGGGGAATCGTGGTTTTAAAAAGGCAGGACCCAGAATTTCAGGGTTTTTGGACAACCATATACATTTTAAGGATTTCCTATCAACTGCATCAAAATCACCTGGATCACTTATTAAAAGTGCTGACTCCTGAGGCCTCAACTTGGACTTAATGATAAGGCAGTCAGTCTGTGAGTGGGAGACTAATAAGCCACATTTGTATCGAGGTCCGCTGTGATCCTTATGCCCCCAAATGTTTAAGATATATGGTTCTGGATTTACCCAGAGTAGAAGCCAATTTGAAAATGGAAATCTTTCAATAGTTCCAAGGTTTACAAAGTAATTTGTTAAGTCATAAAATTATTACATGTGGAATTATTATAAGTATGGTCCTTATTTCATATATATATATATATATACACATATACCTCTGTATGTATGTATATATATATGATATACATATTTAAAGTTATAAGGACTTAGATGTTTTATTTTGTGGGAAGAAAGATTGTTGAGCATGTCACTTAACTGTCTGAGCCTCACAGTAATCATCTGTGAAACAGGAATGGTGCCATCTGACCTTCCTCTGCATGGGGGGGTAGAGAGAATGAAGCAAGAAAGACAGAAAATCAAGTGTGAAATATGAAGTGCTATGAAAAATAAGGTATTATGATACATATATGCAGATTCGGTGAAATGGTAGTCTTGTTACACATAATGATATTTTTCTAAGTAACCAAGTTTGGTTTGCTATTCTGTGGGGTTTAAGAGTGCATTTTGATCACTTAATTTGAGATTTATTAAACACTAAACATGATTGTTAGAAGTAAGGGAAACCTCTGGGATTGCTTAGAATAGGATTTTTATAAAGCATTCACTTTGATTCTAACAATAGTTAAATATTGGGAATTATTATGCTAAACTCCAAGGTGATTCCACATTATGAGCAAATGCTATGGAAAACAAATAGGACATTCATTTATGAAATTAACACTTTTTCTGATGCTATGGGAGTAAGATTCTCAATCATGTCGCGTCTAAGAATTCCACCTCAGATTTACGTAGCACATTAAAATAAATGGGGGAAATTCGCAAAGCCTGACATCAAGTTTGTTAGCTGTTTTATACTTTTAAGAAAAGTCCTTTTTCCTTCTATAAGTGTAAACTGTTTTTTTTAAATGGTAACAAACTTAAGTTCAGTCTATCAAAGTACATTAAAAAGCTTAGCAGACAAAATAACTTTGACAGAAAATAGGTGAAATCCAAGTTTTATTCATGTACAGTAGTTACGAAGATACTGAGATAAGTTACTTGGAGTACTGTCCTTTTAACAGGCCTTCCTGTCCAGTCTTGTCTCATTTTTCACTTTCACAAGGATTTTAATATATTCTTTTCATTACATAAAACATGCCACATTTGGCCTTTTCATGAAAATGGATCTGATATTCTCCTTTGACAGCCATTCATGTGAAAGGAACAGGTCCTGTTTCTGTCCATCGCCTACATGTACATATTCATAGAAATCATAGATTTTTAGTAAAATATATTAATCCCAGAAATTTAAAGCATTTCAGTCAGTAACTATATCATATTCCCTTTCTGTCAAGCGACACATGTGGTCAAGGGTTCTCAGTCCCAAATCCAGCTCAATCTAAATGACGTGAAGTCCATTTTCTACACTGAGGAACAGGAATACAGGAAATAAAATCACCAGCCCAGGGAGCATGAACCCCAAATTAATCTTGAAGACTTGAGCTGTACTGCTTTATCTCTCTAGTTACATGTCTAACTATTACTACTTTTAATTTGGTAAAATTTGTCCTAGGTTTTTTTTTTTTTTTGAGGAGAATAGATAGAGCTAATCATTCCTCTGCTATTTTATAAACAAATATTAAGAGAGAGTGTGTGTGTGTGTATTTTTACTCTGATAGTGGAATTTTAGTATCTGATCGATAACGTTATTGGCCTGAATTTAAATCTTTCTGGGAGGGAAAATTAATCGGCTGTGATATTGTTTACCTCAATGTTATCATTTCTTCTTGAGATATGAAAAGCATTGCAAAGTTTTTACATGATCTTTCCGTGTTGAAGGACAGTTGCATTTTACTCAGCACTGCAAGCTGTTTTTGGACAAGAGAAATATAATTGTAGAATTACTGAATTCAGAAATCAGTAAGTTGTTTATATAATATTCAACAAGATACATCTCCCACCTCCAGCTTCTTATAACAAAATTCCAAATCACCAAATTGGTGTTCCTTGTTTAAACACTGTGACTAATTGATTGCTTTACATTTATATGATCATGTTCTGATGTCTTTTCTGAACACAAGAAAAAAAAAAATTCCCAAAGTAAAATGAGGAGATGCCAGATATTTTGCAATACTGGTAGGAGTGTGCATGTGGATGGGGAAAGGGCATGAGAAGGTGTATTCTCCACTTATCCCTAGTTCTATACCCTGGATGAATAATTGATAAATTCAATGACAAAGACAAACCAGGCAAAGATGGAAAAGTCACAGGACTTGAATGGAAACCAGGACTCAAACTACTTTGTCATTATTTTGTCGTTGTTTTGATTTCGTTTTGTTTTTTAAAGGAAGTTACGACAAGGAGCAGCTAAGGACGTGTAAATTGGCAGCAGACTGTGGTTTATGATAATGATGGTCCTGAAGGGACTTGGCTTTCTTGGTGACATTGAAGTAAATTGCACTGCTCAAGTTGTATACTAAGAAGGGTTGATAATGAGCTATATGGAGAAGGCAGGATGGCTTGCTGGTTTTATGGTGTTGTTGACTATCAAAATGAGTGGAAGGGAAAAGGGGACTGGGTGGAACTACTTGGGTTAATTTTAATACACATTATGAATGACAAAGTTTCTACTTGTTTTAGAGGGCTAAAAACACATAAAAGTGTCTCACACTACTACTGGCAGCTATTTCAATCCGTTTTTCTAACTTCCAGTACCTTTGATTTACTCTGAATTCCTAGTGTCTTGTTAGGTGACATCACATTCGTTTAAATTTCCTTGGATTACAAATAACATTTTTCTCTTTAGATGAGGAAAAAGGAAGGGAGTGCTATAGCTTCCTCATATAGAAACAGACATAGCTCATATGTAAAATCCTGTTTCCAAGAGATTCCTTGAACTACTGGGGTAGTTTCACCTAAAGAGTGGGGCTTGACAGATCTCCCAATCTGAATGTTTTGCTTTTAACTAAAGCCCTGATGAAAAACACATGTGCATATGAGTGCATGCAGGCACAAATGCGCACACGGCAGAAAGCTCTTGTATCTACTAGGCCCTATTTCAGTTATTTACAGAGCACTTAAGCTGCCAGGTTCCCGAGTTCCTTAGGCAAATCTTTGTTGCTGTGGTCTGTGATAGCCACATATTCTCTGAGTACCACTTCCTACTTTCTTAGTTCTGTGCCACTCACACCAATTAGAATATAAAATAAAGTGGATGATTTCTGGTCATTTTAGAATTGGGGTGAAACAAGGGGGAGTGTTGGTCTATTAAAGTATTTTAAATCCAGAGGGAAAAGAGGTTAGTGGCCTCTACCTTGTTACAGAGCAAAGTATCCGGGCAGCTTCTCTTTCTCTTCTGTGGTTTCTTTCTCCCTGGTGCCACATTGAGAGGAGATTCACTCCTGGGAGAGTGTGTCATTTTAAGTTGACTTTCTCAGAGCTCAGCTGAGAGCCATTGCCAAGGCCAGTGGGCGTAAATTCAGTCCTCCTGAAGGGAGATGAAGGGCTGCAGGATTTATGACTTATTTGAGTTCTCATACATCACCCTCAGTGTTGCTCGCTTATGATGGCCCTGCCAAAAGATAAAGAAGTGTAGGACGCTTGGTATGGGCTGTGGTGACAGGCCAGGGACAAATGTCTCCGTTGGGTAAATTGATTTGAATGGCTCTAGTGAAATATCGGGTTAGACTGAAAATAAGATTGGGCTTAATGATCCTGCTGATTTCCTAGACTGTCGGGATCCCAAATCCTGGACAAGTTAATTAAGGCGCTCTGTGAAGAGGCCGTGTATGGATATTTATAAATCCATATAATTATTAATGTCAGTAAATACCAGCATGTAAAAATCTAGACCTGCGTTTCAACCTAATATATTGAATATTGAGTACAAGAAACATTATTTGCAATTTATAGAGTATTTATCTGGGAAAAACTGTTGAGAATATTATTTCTTCCTCCACACCCCAGAGTCAAGAAACAGAGACCTACAGGCATAAAAATATGTAATGAAAAGACAGAGAACTGATAAACAGTTATACCCTGCTGGTACAATTTAGTAGACTTACACCTAATAACAGTGGAGAGAGGACTTCGACTTCGTGGGAAAGTGCAGTTGAGTTAGGCCGCTAAGCCGAAGATTAAATCGTTGGATTACTTTTTCAATTATGAAGAAAAATAGTGTTACCTTATTTTTTGAGTGTGGCTAGTCAGTTAAAAGTAATAGATTTGGATTCTCTTTGTAGGACCAAAATTTCTAGCGGATTTCTGGTTTTCCATTTAAAGTTGACTCTGCATTTATGAGTTTACTTCTAACAGTGGGCATGCTTTCTTTACGGTTCTTACCTCCAGGTGATTAGTGTTGATTGATGATGGTTTCATTTTATTTGGGGGCAAGAGTGACTGGGTTCATCTTCCAAAAGTGTTACAAAATCCCAGTTGTTTGTTTGTGCTTTACGTTTTTCTTTTGCAGCAAGGAGCCCTACTTACATCAAAATGAATTCCAAGGAGAGGCTCCCCCTGATACTTGTTGCTCAGCAGAGCCACAGGCACACAGGATCGCTGACCACATGGCTTTCTTTTTCCTGATTCTATCTTATCTCTGGACAAATTCTCCATCTTTATTTGGCATAAAGTATGACTTCTTCATTTCCGTGAGTGGCTGAGGGCCCTGGAGTACCATCTCTAATGGTTGTGAGGAGGATGGGAAATTGGGTTTAGGAAGGAATGAGAGATATTGTCAAATAGGTTCTACTTTTAGAACTCAGGAAACAGAGTCAGCATCTGAGAGTGTTGTGCTTGTTTGTCAATGCAGTGTAGAGTGACAGTGCCACAGCCGGACTCTCCAATCTGAGGAGGGGCCTCAACGTGACTGCAAACCTTGCAACCATCTCTATAGAATATTGAGGTTCCTCTATCTTAAGAGCTTGTCCTTAGGTAAATCATGCCTGTATTGACCTGCCTCTTCCTCAGTTTCAACTGACTGCAAGTGACATACTTACTGAGAAAAATCCATTTGCTTGAGCCTAATTTTAGGTAATTTCACTTTATCTATGTTAGCGGAACCCATAGCTGTTTTTTATGGGCCTCATTCCTCCACAGGTTTCCAACTCAGGACTTGATCAAAACAGTTCCCATTCGGTACATTTTTACTGATTTCTTTCTTTATCTCCAGTTTTTCTTCATATGAGGATATTGAGAATCAGAGAGATTGAGAGATTTGTCCAAGGTCAAACAGCCTGTAAGGGACAAGACAGTTTTTGGACCCAATTGTGTCGGAGTACAAAACACATCTTCTGCACCACACCGTTGCTGCAGGCAGGAGATGAGCACTGTCTGTCCTGCCCCCTCCAAGCTCGAGTCTTGGCACTTTCACTCTGAGTTCTCCAGGCACTCTGACTAGCTTCAGTAGTCCAGGACTCACCCACGTCCCTGCCTGTAGTGCCTTTTCCATGATATTCTCATAGCCTTTTATTCTCCTTCCTCAGCCACAGATCATATGTCACTCCCTAGGAGTGTCTGGTTCATCTCAAGTGGGCTTCCCCGGTTATCCTCTGTCTGTTACCCTGATGATTTCGTTTATAGCGGTGATCACATTTTATAATTATTTTTGCCTGTTTCATCTCCCCTCCCTATGTAAACTCCAGGAGAGCAAGAATCCTGCCTAACTTGTTTGTCCTATACTGTCAGGTCCCACACAGAGTAAGCCCCAATAACTGTTTCATAAACAAGTGAATACCTCGGTGAGTAAATGTTCCTGGAGAGACAGAAATATAAGCAAACAATTATAATCCCAGGAGAAGTTTGTTAAATATTCTGATAAAAATTTCAGCAAAATGCTGTGACGATAGAGGTAAAGATGGGTGAGGAAGGAAGAATGAATAGTAGGGGAATATTAGGATGTTCTTGAGTCTGGTGGATGGGTGGGGTTTCAGTATACAAAGGTTACAAAGAGTGGAGGAAGCCTTCCTGGAGCAGCATAAACAAGCACACACAGATAGAACTGTGTGGGGTAAACATGGATGTATAATAACAATGTAGGAATCGTGACTTTTCCTCTTAACGGCTGTTGATGTTGGACCATGTGTTTAATAAACATTTTTTGAGAGCCTTCTAAATTTCAGGCACATGACCGGTCACCTTTTCTCTTTGAATCTCACTTTTGTTGCTTGCTGAGTAGGGATCATAATCTATGGTTCAGAATTTTTAATGAAATAGTGTATGTCAAAGAATCTGGTTTTTAGCAGGTACTTTCATCCATGGAGATTGTAACTGAGTTTAGGTGACCTGCTACATTTAGAAAACTGTTATTTAAAGTCAAGGAGCAGACCTATTATAATGCCCTAGTTAGAATGGATAATCACATTTGCAGAAAAGGGACTATGGCTGTGAGTAAATGTAGTTTATTCATAGAAGGCTGGACCTGGGGTTTGGGGAGATAGGTTCTAATCTCAGTATAACCTTGGGTTCTGGGGGACTCTAAAAGATCAATTCGTAGTGTCTCCATATCCTTGTCCTTAAACTTATTGTTATTATAAAAATACCTGAATGTGAACCTAACCTCTTCTTGAGGGTTTCAATAAGGAAAGCGAAGATCATTTCTCTCTAGAACATTAAGCTTACCCAGGAAGGTGCTTTCTGAAGTATTATAATGAAAGTGATGTGGAAAGAGGAGCAGCCTCTTAATCATTTTCACAGTGCAGAGGTGCTACCGCAGGTCATAATTTTATAGATGTATATAAATTAAAGATGTATATAAATTAAATGATGATTCTGGGGTTGGCCAAATCTCCTGATGTTCTAAGGCTTGTCATGGTGAATTGTGGTGTCACTTAGCAAGTGCATACTTAAAAAGAATGGGAGACTGGTAAGGTTAGAAGAATAGGGAGTAACTAGGAACATGTTAAAGATAGCCTAGGGCTTCCCTGGTGGCGCAGTGGTTGAGAGTCCGCCTGCCGATGCAGGGGACGCGGGTTCGTGCCCCGGTCCGGGAAGATCCCACATGCCGCGGAGCGGCTGGGCCCGTGAGCCATGGCCGCTGGGCCTGCGCGTCCGGAGCCTGTGCTCCGCAGCGGGAGAGGCCACAACAGTGAGAGGCCCGTGTACCGCAAAAAAAAAAAAAAAAAAAAAAAAAAAAAAAAAAAGATAGCCTAGAGGTGAAAATGAAAGTGAGAACACAGAAGAAAAACAAAGTGGTGAAACAGATCGGCAAAGTGAGAGGAAACCAAATTGGAGGGAAAGCTTTGCAAAAGGGGGGAGAGCCTTCTCATGTTTCTAACAAAACATTCCACTGCCCTTCGCCGGTGGCTGCCTCTGTGAAAAGTGAGAAGTTGTGTTGGGGGCCAGTCAGTCTTCTTTACAAGCACACAATTCCCTGAATATCATTCCATTGGATCCGTATTCTTCTGTAAGAATACCTGCAAAATTGTAAGGCTTGGCTGATTGATAGCTCTTTTTCAGTAAGCAGTAAACGGTGTAAGCAAACTAGCCAGATTT
>NW_006773166.1:406301-406601 GCF_000442215.2 Lipotes vexillifer | reverse complement strand
CCGGACCGGGGCACGAACCCGTGTCCCCTGCATCGGCAGGCGGACTCTCAACCACTGCGCCACCAGGGAAACCCCTGAGCCTGATTTTTGAGGAGGTCATCTTACAAGGGGAAAAAGTCACTAAAATTCCAGAATCTTATCCCATCCACAGTCACTCTTATTGGATGAATACTTAACACGTGGTTTTCCTATTATCCCTATTTTTGAGATGGGAAAACTGAGGCTAAGATTAGCTAAATAATTTACCTAGGGTCAAATAGGCCCTGAGTGGTAGAACAAGATTTTTTTTTTTTTTTTTTT
>NW_006773166.1:382850-406186 GCF_000442215.2 Lipotes vexillifer | reverse complement strand
CCCGTGTCCCCTGCATCGGCAGGCGGACTCTCAACCACTGCGCCACCAGGGAAGCCCGGTAGAACCAGATTTAAATTTCGTTCTCTCTGACTCCAAAGTTCATAATGTATTTTCTAATTTAAAAAATAAAAGTTAGTGTGTATACGTAATAAGTAGGATGGGATTATGTTTTATTAAGGGCTAATTTTGAAATATAAGATTATCTTTGGAGAAAGTATCCTTTTCTTTCTTTCTGTCCTTAATATTGTTTGAAAATTAGAATAGGAAAGATATGGCAAGTGTGCCTTTGTGCTGGGAGTAGCTAAAACTGCTCACTTGAACAATAAAGTTCTGCCATCTGGGTTATTGCACATTCTCCTAAATTGGTATTGTCTGTCCTGCTGTCTTGGAAAGGGAGCAACTAGTGCTGGGGAAAGGATTCAAAATGAAGTTAAGGGAATTTTGTGTGGTTCTTTTTGTTTGTTTGTTTGAGGTTTCTTTGGTGAGATTTTGTTTAATTACCACTGTGGTAGAATGGCTGGCCAAAGTCAGAAATCTTTTATTTCCACTCAATGAGCAGTGCAATAAAGCTTCAGAATGTACAGCACAAACAAATACCATTTCATTTTTTTCTGCCTCTTAAAAAAAGTTAATCAAGAATTTATTTTTTAGAATAATCCTATGTTAAATCAGGCAACCAGACAATGAAAAAGGAATTAAAGAAAATGAAATGGTGGAATTATCATAAAAATATTAAATTCTGTCAAAAGTCCTACCAAATGAATTGGTTAATAAGCATCTAAAACTTATTGCCCTCTGCGTTCTCTTTTCAGTGGCATCTTTACGGTTCATCAGTTTGCTTCCCTCAACACCACTTACCTAGAATCCTTGACAAGTATCCATTTTAGATACTGGGAGTGGCCCATAGACTTGAGAGCAAAGCAGGGCTGTGTCATGAGCTGGGAAGTCGGGAAGGGTTGGGTTAATACGGATTAGAAACAAAGATTTTAGTAGGTGACTATTTGCTTGAGTGAACGAAGCCAGTTTGCACTATGGCCCTCCATCGTATTAGGCCTGGCAAGGATTCCTGCTAGAAAAACAATCTGCAGCATTTGAAATTACACACTCATCCAGTTTTCCCAAATCCTTTATTTCTGAGAAGTACCAGGTCCTAGAGATATGGCAGTAGACTTGATGAAGTTCATTTGGTCCTGGCATCTTGGGACCTGTGGTGTGGGACAACCCCTGCTGTGTTGGTCATGGACAGGCTGATCTTGTGTGAGGCTGCAGCAGGCTGTGTATGGCCTCTGTCCCACACAGGCAGCAAAGCACTGTGTGGTTCTTTGTGAATGTGTGCTGGCTGCCTAACCTGCTGATTCCAGTTCTGTAAAGCGTGGTAAAAAGGTCTTTTTTGTCTCTGATAGCATGACAGTGTGAGGTTGAGAGACATTCGTTTTCACTGAGAAAATTTTAAAGCTACCACGTGAGGGATCTTTTCTGATTATAGCATGGCTGTAGGATTCCTCAGTCTTGGCACTGTTGACATTTTGGACTGGATAATTCTTTGTTGCGGAGCTCTCCTATGCCTTGTAGGATGTTTAGCATCATCTCTGGACTCTACTCACTGGAAGCCAGTAGCACCCTCCCCCAGTGTGACAACAAAAAATATCTCAGACATTACCAAATGTCCCCTGGGGGGCAAAATTGCTCCTGCATGAAAACCACTGCCTTAGATTTTGTACCCTTTGAAGTAAGACCACCGATTTTATTTCTTCCTCCTAATTATGCTCAACACTGTGAGGCCTTCTTTTAAGACAGACTTCCAACATAAATCTCTGATTCTTTTTGAGAAAACATACTGCATTTTAATCTTTAGTGGTTGATTGTCCCCACATGTGAAATAGGAAGTTGATGCAGACAGTAGTTATATTCACATCTTTTTGAGCCAGAATCCCCTGAGTTTGAGTCAGTGATTTGCTACCAAGTAGCTATGTGACCTTGGTCAAGAGACTTCACAGTTCTGCCTCCCTTTCTGTATCTGTGAGATGAGGAAAATGACAATTCTACCTTTTTCATCCTGTTGTGGTTATGATTAAATGAGGCAGCGTGGTGAAAACTTGTAACACAGTGCCTGGCACAAGGTGAGTGCATGATGTTTCCTGTAATTACTACTATCACTGATAGAATTTTGGAAAAATTAGTCATCTTGTTATTATTGCCAGTGTTTATGTTTTTTGTTTATGTTTTTCTTTACAAGATACTTTCCACATTTTTTAATCTCAGAAAATAGACTTACACATATGTGTACACATTACAGTCTGATTAGCTACACACTGTCTTTGGACAAATCCTGGACATTCTGATTAGCTCTTCTGTTTTTTTCTGCTTTTGCTCTCACTGTTCCCAGCTTTTTCCTCCCATTCTTTCCTTCTGGAGCCACCATTAGACGAAGAACAAATCATCTCCTTGATTTGCAGCCCTTGCACCAATGAGAAAACTCCTATAGTGAGTTTTGATTTTACGCTTCATTGGTTAGGCCTCCTCATAAACACCATGGCATCTTAAAAAAGAAGCAAAACCCCCCAAACAGCAGCTTTCTTTTGGCCAGAACTTTTATCAAATCTGTGTCTGTAATGGCGGAGAAATGTAGGAAATGAGAAAATCCTTATTTTTTTTTTCTTGCTGCAGAAGCAAAGTGACCTTGAGGGAGCACTGGCCCTGTGTTAGCTTTTCATGGCATCGACCACACCCCTCTTCCTTTACCTCCTCCTGTTCCCCTTCCAGCCGCACAATAAGCCGCAATCACTCTGCCCTCCTGCTCCAAATTTATGACCAAGAAGAGGCCATAAACAGAGAAGGCCAGTCCTAATCCCAGGCACTGCACCTTCCTGTTTGGGAGAGGTACGACAGCTTGATGGGACCATAAAGAATAAGCCGGCATCACACTTGCTCCATGAATCATGCTCTCAGAGAGAGAAACTAGCAGGGGAGCTGCAGTGAGTGCAGGTGGCTCGGAGCTCTGAGGCAGGGTTTCCTTGAGCCACCTGGAGCAAAGGGTCCCCAGGGATGCCCTCTCCATGACGTGGCCTGACACTTCCAAGTAATCTCACAACTAAAAGAACTCACCAACTCATAGATCCATAGAAGCGTTTGAAGGGATCCCTATGAAATGGTAGAGGCCACTGCAGCTTGCTGATGCTCAGAGATTGGCGAAGGTATCACCTGGAATAACACTCCTACAGGAAGCATTTGGGGAATAAGCACACACCTTTCGCAGATCCCTTCTTCCTCCTCTAGCTGCCTCTTAGCGTGTACGTGTGGGAATCACCAGGGTGATCTTGTTCATTTTCTGATTCAGTTGGTCTGGGTGGGGCCTGAGAATCTGAATTTTTGCAAGCCACCAGGTGAGGCTGGCATGGCTCATCTCTCAACCGCATTTTGCGTGGTGAGATCCTAGAGTGTTTCAGAGCTCTCTTTTCCCCAACTCAGAATCATTTATTTTGGAGTGGCACTTGCTCGCTTTTAGGGGGAAACAGTGGTAACCTCCCCAGTTGGTTTGGGTAAAACAAACTTCCTCTATGTTTATGAAATATCAGAGACTCGGAGAATTAAAGGCATATAGTTTTTTGGTTTTTTTTTTTTTTTTTTTTTGCGGTATGTGGGCCTCTCACTGTTGTGGCCTCTCCCGTTGCCGAGCGTAGGCTCCAGACGCGCAGGCTCAGCGGCCATGGCTCACGGGCCCAGCCGCTCCGCGGCATGTGGGATCTTCCCGGACCGGGGCACGAACCCGCATCCCCTGCATCGGCAGGCGGACTCTCAACCACTGCGCCACCAGGGAAGCCCCGTGGCATATAGTTACTATTGAGCGTAGTCTCCTTCCCCTAATATGATTCAAAAAAAAATCTCCTGGTAAATGGCCTTCCAGGTTCTTCCCAGGTCACTGGTGCAACTGAGCGGTCTCAAGCCAGCACTGCAGAGAACAGCTGGTTCTTTTGTTGTTCTGCTCCAAGTGTAACAATGCTGGTGGTTTGTCAGATCTGCTTCCACCCATTGATCTAGGTTTAGGTAACAGAGTTACACACAACTTACGTTGCACCTTTCTACGGTTTCCAGAAACTTTCCTTTCCAGCTCTGACAGTAGTTAACTGTAGTCTATGCTTTGAGTTCAGGAGACACAATTGGGGTCTATCATGGTCCCTGCAAAAGGGCAGTGAGTGGAAGAAACAAGAGGCAGGGAAGGTCTAATGATTTGTCCATGTGCCTGAGGCCTGGATGGGGTCATTTTCTTCTATGAGTAAGACCTATAAGCTGACACTAGCAAAGAGTATGCTTGTGGCTAAAGGATTTAATCTTAAGACATGCTCCAAGACAGGAACACTGCCCTGATCTGTTTGCCTAAATGAAACATGCTATAGACCTAACTCAACTTCACTTTCTCATCAAACCCTTCCCTACGTGCTTCTTCCAATGATGTGTGACTTGAATCTGTGGAGACACAGGGTCTTGTAGTGGAACAGGCATGGGGTTTGAGTCTGATAACCTGGACTTAACTCTCAGACCCACCATTGATTATGCAGCCTGGCTCTAGCTGCTTAAGTCTCTGAGCATAAATTTCCTCCTCTGTAAAAAGCTGATAATAGGAACTTAAGGGGATATTTTTGAAGATTATATGAGATGAAACAGAAAAGCCTAATATAATATCTGGCACAATAGTCACTCAATAAACTTTAATTCCATTCTACCGTGAAGCAGGTTGTTTATTATGAAATTTGCCAGAATTAGGCAGTCTATGGTAGACTACTTCTGGGGGCTCTGGGGTCCACCTGTCTGAGTTTGAAAGCCGGCTCAGCTATTTCTTTACTGTGTGGCCACTGATATATTTACTTTAGTTTATCTAGGTCTCATTTTCCTGGATTTTGAAGATTAATTAAGTTACTACATGTGAAACACTTAGAAGAGTTTCTGGCACATGGGAAGTGTTCCTGATATTATGATACAGATTTTATGTAATTCTTCTAGTTGTACTTGGAGAGTGGCAAGCAAAACCAAGCAGCAACCGTCCCCTCTGCCCCACCACCAACAACAAGCAAAACAAAACAAACAACAACAACAAACACTCACCACCACCAACCACCACCTACTGTTAGTTTTGGTACAGTAATCTAAATGTGATTCTCCTGGACCACTTTGGAGCAATTCAGACCTGGCGGGAGTTAAATGTTTTGAGTTTTAGCCTTGAGAAAAAGTTAATCTGTTATGGATCGTAAACCTAAATGCATAGCTAAAATTGTAAAGCTTCTAGAAGAAAATATAGGAAAATATCTTTGCGACCTTGTGGTGGACAACAATTTCTTGGAGAGACTACAAAAGCACTAACTAGTAGATTGGTGTTGATCAAAATTAAAATTTTCTGCTCTTCAAAAAATGTCCTCAAGAAAATTAAAGGGTGAGCTATAGACTGGGAGATAATGTTTTTCAAGATGTACGTATGAAAACAACCTGTCTTCAGAATATGTAAAGATCTTCTACAAATCACTAATAAAGAGACAGTGAAAATTGGGCAAAAGAATTGGATAGACTTATCATAAAAGAAGGGACACAAATGGCCAATAGGCCTATGAAAAGATGCTCCACATCTTTGGTAATCAGGGGAATTAAAATCACAATGAGGGATCGTTTCATACTCATGAAAATGATTAAAATTAAAAAGACTGACTACACCAGATGTTGGTGAGCATGAGAGTACAGGAATTCTCATACAGAGCAGATAGGGAGGAAAAATGGCATGGCCACTTTGGAAAGTTGTTTGACAGTTTCTAATACAACTAAGTATAGTCTATCTAAATTAAGACCCAGCAAATTTCTTTATCCAAAAGAGATGAAGATATATATTCACAAAAATACTTATGTAGAAAACATTCATGGTAGCTTTATAATAGCCTCACACTGGAAAGGGGACAGGTGTCCACCAGCAAGAGAGTGGGTAAACAAAATATGTTATTTTCATATGATGGAATACTAATAATCAATAAAATAGAATGAACTACAGATAAATGCAAGATATATGTCTCAAAATAGTATATTGTATGGGAGAAAAAAACCACAAAAGGATACATATTATATAATTCCATTTATGGAATTATAAAAATTCCATAAATTTTACAGAATTAAAATTTGTGGAATTATAAAAATTGGTTTTGCCTGTTCAAGAACAGACAAAACCAATCTGCATTAGAAATCATAACATTGAGCAACCATGAGGGGTGGGGATTGAAAAGAAGGGGCATGAGAGAGCTTTCTGGGCTGGTAGAAGTGTTCTATATCCTGATGAGAGTGTTGGTTTCATGGATATATTGATTTGTTAAAACTCACCCAACTGTATACTTAAAATCATTCTGAGCCCAGATTATTATATTCTTTTCCTCCATCAGAATTTCTTCTCTGCAGCTGACCATCATCTAGAAAACAGAGAAACAGTGATACTGACCAGGGGTCTTGGCCTTCCCCAGTCAATAGAAATTGACTAGAGGCCAGACATGAAATTCAGGCAAGGCTTTCCGGCTGGTGTGGGGGGGAGGGCTGCTTCAGCAGAGGGGAACAAGAACAAACAACAGGTTCCCTTGCTTGCTCGCTTGCTGAGGGGGGCAAGCTATTTCCTTATATGGGGTAGGGGTAGGGGGTGTATCCAGGGGTCAGGCCGGAGGGGTGGCTTAGGTGTTTTTCTCACCCCTTAGGTGGTGTTAAGTGCAGGGGGCATGCTCAGTACCCTGCCTTTGCTCCCAACACCCTGTTTTTGCTCCCGGCTCTTCAGAAGTGACAGATGGGTTTTTTTTTTGTCTTTTTGTATCTTTTTGTCCAGAATTTCCCCCAACTGCACATGCACACAGTTATTTTTCGTCCCATATAGTTTCTCTGTATTTTGTTGCTTGAGCAGAGGTGTGACCAGGGGCAAGCACTGCAGCACTGCAGCAGAGGGTCCAGGTCCCAGCCTGTCTCAATAGGAATATCATAACAGTAAACAAAAGCCCTTTTAATTAATTATGAGCATCTCTTAAAAGCCTGTACCTTCCCCTCTAGATAAATTATTCCTTTGTGAATCCTCTCCAGGGGGAATCTCTTACAACTGCCCTTCATTTCTGGGCTTCTGAACTTTGGCCTTCCTGTCCCTGTCTCATCCTGGATTATCTCTTGTAGAATAGAATTGATGGCCCTTTCCGCTTCAGTTGGACTCTTCATTCAGATTTTTCCGTGCACATTACAAACTCCCATTCATTAACATCGTCATAAAATGGTAATGTCCTGTGAAAAGGAGAGGTCATGGCACCAATGAAAATAATCTTCTTCTAGTCACACTTCAAATCAATGTCAGTGCAAACACTTGAAACAAGAACTGACGCATCCCCATTCCTCCTTCAGATTGATAGCAGTACAGTGGTTGAAACAGAGATGAAATCCCAGTCCACATTTACAGAATGTGCCGTGCTGCACTTGGCACATGGATCTGCTGAGAGCAGGGACAAGGAAAGGGAAGAAATGGGCCAGGACTAGACAGGGATCTGATAAGCAGTACATACCATTTGTCTTGAAATAGCCATAAGGACATCTATTAAAAATATTCACGCGTTCATTCATAAAATTTCAGGGCTGGGTTGCAGCTCAATCATTTTATTGTTGATTTAATTGAAACCCAGACCACATAAGCCCAAGGTCACATAGCTTGTTCTCTCCCAGATCTGCTGACTGCCAGCCCTGAGCCATTGCCACTGCAGTCTTCATGTGTTCCAGATCACATAAGAGATTTCCTTATTCCTTGGATTCTCCTATATTTGGAGTTATCGCCTTTAAGAAACGTTTAAATGCATTGTTTCATTTGGACATGGAGTATTAAATAAATAATATAAACATCCTCTCAAACTGCAAGGAGTCTAATGGTAACTGACAGTTGAGGAGTAAGCACTCCATGCCCAGTACTCTGTGGAATGTTTTACATGCATGAATTCACTTAATTCTCACGATATCCTGCTGTGTTGCTATACTATTGGGGATACTGTTGTGACTCCCCATTTTACAGTTACAGATGCTGAAGCATAAAGGGGTTAAAAACCTGCCCCAAATGCAGTTTGCAAGTGAGAGAGCCAGCCTGGAGATGCAGAATGCTGCTTCCAGCAGCCACACCTCTCCAGCCTGCCTCCTCTCTGTGGGAGAGGAGGCAGAGGAGGTTTATTTCCTCTGGAAAAAAGAACTAAAATCTCGCTGAAGTAAACCGATGAGTGATCAGTGAATGTGTATGATCACAGGTGATATTAAATAGACAGTTGTCACTGTGCAAAGTGATTTATTTCACTTGAATTTTCACAACTTGACGAGAAGGTGTTATTTTTTGCATCCCCCATTACACGTGAAGAAACCGAGGTGTGCAGCGTTAAAGGAACCTGCCCATGGCCACACAGCTGGGAAGAGTGTGGACCTGGACAGGCTGGCCCCAGGAGCTGCTTCCCCTGGAGGACTGCAGAGATGTCAAAATAAAATGGCATTTGTTCAGTCCAGCTCTAATTGATGAGACACTAAACAGAAAATGCACTAAATAAAATTTCGCTGGAGAAACATTTACACTTAGCTATTTTTGAGCTGGAAGGTCTCTGGCTTGATACAGACTACCTTCATTTTTATGGAGCTGGCATCGAACTGATTTTCGAAAGAACTGCCTTTTCTCCAAGGTCTCCCTGCTCAGTGTGACCTGATACATTTTGTGGTTTAAACCAGTAATTCTCAAGAAAGGGCAGCATTGGGAGGGATGGCAGCGCCCTCCCAGAGGAGGTGTCAACATCTGGAAGGCAGGGGGTGGGGGGATGCTTGTTCCAAAAAGAAAGCAGAGCTGGAGGATTGATTCTGAACTTGACCTCGGACTTGCTCTTCCATCTCCCCTAGCTAGGATGAAAAAGTTTGCATCAGGCAAGCAGAGTCAGCATTCACATTGGTATCTTGTGATTGGAGTAAAAAAAAATGTTTCTTTTTCTAAAATTGTTTTGGTTTTGATTTGTGTTGAGTCACACTTTTTAAGTTATTTAATTTTTAAAGCTTTGTAAGGGTGTGGAGATTTTCTTTCTGAGGAACACACTTTTTTAAAATTTGAAGAAAACTGGTTTAAACAGAGATAGGAGTGGCTGCCATATCTCTGTCTCTGGTGTGGACAGGTTGAAAATAAGTCCTAGTGGTGGCTGTAAGGCATTTTGAAGAGCTTGGATTCTCCTCGTCCAAAGTGAATTCTGTACATGTATTGGAACTTCAAAATTATGGAAAGTGTGTCTAGGGAATCCAGGCCCTCAGTAGGAAGAGGAAATGATTTCTAGGATAAAACTCAGATAAGGCTTGGGCTAAGAAATGCAGATTTCATGTTGTTACAAAGAACTAAGGCTGGATTTTTGGAATACCAGCTTCCCAGAACACCTGAGACTTGCTAATTCTCATTTACTTACTCCTGACTTTCTCGTAGTTACCCCAGACTGGTTTTTCACTTGTAGAGAGGGTCGGGTTGC
Organism: Lipotes vexillifer; assembly: GCF_000442215.2. Taxonomy (NCBI): domain Eukaryota; kingdom Metazoa; phylum Chordata; class Mammalia; order Artiodactyla; family Lipotidae; genus Lipotes; species Lipotes vexillifer. The sequence goes on along the minus strand of NW_006773166.1, from coordinate 396,671 downwards.
AGTCTGCACAAGTCTGTGTCCTAATAGGCTGAGACAGAAAACCCTGCCTGAACCTCTGTGTCCCCAGGGTTAGAGATAAGCTGTTTCTCTTTGTACAGGAGCTTTTTCACTGCCAGATGGCACACAGCTTTCCTAGCTTCTAGACACTAAATGAACTATTCTGCCATAGTTTTATCTCTTAGACTATGATCTTACGAACAGTTATCTCCAAAGAATGTCACTCCTCCAATCAAGATGCAAAAATCCAGTAGGTAAGATAAAATGCACCTCGCCTGCCCATTAGGGATCAGAGGTTGCCTGTTTAGAGCCCACATCTGCAGTGTTTTCTGGGCTTCCTTCCTCGCATCGACTCCCGCACCCCCATGTCATTTCTTGAGTATTCACGAATGTGCTTACCTAACAGGGATGCCCAGAAGCAGTTGGTCTTTGAGTACCAGGTAGTGAAACAAAGAGAGGAGGGTGTGATGAATAGTATTCTTTCAGAAGATGCTAAGGTTCTTTTCTTTCCATGTTTTACTTCTCAAATTTAATTAAATTTATCCATTCATTCAAAACTAGCCATGTTATCACCATGTGCCTTTTCCTGTGCTGGTGCTGGAGATCTCTGAATGAAGGAAACAAAGAAGGATGCTACTCTCATGTGGATTGCATCTAGTTGTGGATATGAAATTGAAGCAGCTAAACTCACTGAGAATGAGAGCTAACCTAACATCTACTCAGCACTTGATACATGACAGCTGCAGTTTTAAGACTTTCTGTATATTAACTTAAGTCTTCAAATCGGCATATAAGGCATATGCTACTGTGATCTCCTTTTCAAGAAGAGGAGACTGAAGAACCAGGGACTTTTGGGAACTAGACCAAGGCCACGAAGCTAGGGAGTGACAGAGTTGGGATTTGAACCTGAGCTGTCTGGCTCCAGGGTTCATGATTTTAGTCAAGATGCTATAATGCATTGAATAAATGGGGGTTATCTCCTTTATATTGGATGGTGAGGAAGTGACTCTCAAAAGAAAGGTCATTAAAGCTGAAACCAAGAAGATGAGAAGGTCTTGCAGGTGAAGTGAATGTGTGTATGTATGTATGGCTTTTACATGAGTATTGTATGTGTTGTATGTGTGTTGTGTGTGTGTGTTTGGAGTAGAGCAGGAGCCTAACAGGCTTCCTAGCAGAGGAGGTAGCATGCGTGATGGTCCTGAGGAAAAGGAGGTTGGGAGTGAGAAGAGAGAGATGGAGGCTTGGGCAATTCAAATGGAAAAGGCGAGTTGGGTGAAAGCTTACGGTAGAATTGGGGATACATGTGAGGTTGGGACGGTGTGGGGCAGGGGCAGGGCTGCAGGGTCTTATATGCCAAGTTTGGAACGTAGAGTCATGGAAATATTTTAAACAAAATAAGTTAAATAATTCAACTGAGGTTAAAAGAAAATCATTCTTGCTGTCATGATGCAAGGGTCCACGGCTCTTGCAGTGGTCCAGGCAAGAGATGAAGGAGGCGTGGCCTTGGATGAATGGCAAGGCTCTGTGTGTGCTCTGCGGTTACAGAGCTTCCCTGATGGCCATCTCCCACTTCATTGCACTTAGAGCTTCCATTCCCTACAAGAGGATTTGTGACTTAAGCAGAAACTTTTCACACAAATATTTCCCATTTGGGGATTCGCCCTCTGTGCAAGGAGCCCTACTTCAGCAGGCTTCCTGGTCAGAATATCCCATTGGAAATGCTGAGAATCAAGACCCTGAGTGAACCCCAGTAGGAGGGATGAACTGAGGATTCTGTGAGTGCAGCATGGAAATTTTACTCTGAATACTTAGAAGTAGGGCCAGTGCTACTTAAAAATTTTCTTTCAGACACCCTGAAGTTTTTTATTAATAGTTTTTTCTGCTTAATTGCCTTATCCATGGATGTCTGATAGCAGCAGTTTGGGATAGTACAAAACAACAAGAGTAGTCCCTTTTTGAAGGAGTCTCCTATCTGCTGAAGACTACTGAAGTGGAGGACAAAATATAGTATTTGCTGGAAATGTAAACAGACGTTATTTTGATTACTTTCTGTGAACTGCAGGGTTCAGTTGAAGTAGATGTTTTATGTAAATACCGTGGTGGCTTTCAAGCTGCTGTGTCTAGCAGTCATCCCCAGATGCACCATGTTGCACTAGTATATGGGATTCCAATATCCCCACCTACCACTGTGACTTCTCGTGGCCCCTTCCATTTCTATTCCTTCAGGACACATAGAGACAGCTTAGGTGTTAACTGCCCCTCTGTTTCCCTTCCACCAAAACAGAACTTTTTGATCCTTTCCCCTTCTTTCTTATTCATAAGACGACTTCTTATAGGATTCCAGGACAGGGAGATCATGGTGATGCTACACTCCACTGTAATAAAAGTTGTTATTACTTGAGCACCTACTGTTTGCCAGGATTGGGCCAATTGCTATACTCATCATCTTATTTAGTCCTCAGTCCTCAGAGCTTTAAAGGAAGGTGATATTGCTGCTACTGTACAGATGAAGAAACTGAAGCTAAGTCAATCTTGGCTTCGTAGTGATTGAAGCAAGTGATGTAATTTCTTCATTGTACCCTGCAGAGGTCTAAGCACATGGGGGGAATTGTGTTAAGATCTGAATAACACGTTTTAAGGGAAACATTGGCGAATGAAGAAAGGTCGGGGAAACATCCAAGATGATTTAATCAAATCTATATACATTTCTCACGCACAATACAACAGGCCTGAAAAATCACATGGCTCGTTGGGGGAGCTAGAGCAGTATTTATGTGTTAATGTTTTTACCACAGCAGGAGAAGAAAAAAGATGCTGTGGGAATAGACAGAAGGACCATCATACCTAGCCCAGGAAACGAATGGGGTCCTGGATGAATAGATTTTAGGGAGAGAAAGGTAGGCTGGCATTGGGTGCATCCTAGGCTAAGTAAACAACATGTATAACAACTCAGAGAAGGCAAACTTGGGGACTGCAGTCATTTAGGGTGGCTGGAGCATAGTGCCCAAGTTAGGGAGTACAGAGACACAAGGCTGAAGAGGCAAGCAGAGAGTGGATCATGAAGGGTCTTGTGACGAAAGAAACGGAAGAACAGCTTCAGGGCTAACAGCACATTTTGGCTTCTGTAAGAAACTTGCTTGCTTGCTTGGGGCGGGAAGAACCGGGTTCCTGATTGGCTGATTCAAAATTAAACAGCTCCCTCCCGCCTTGGGGACTTCCCGCCCTGTGAAGGGTATAAAGGCCTCGCCCGACTGTTAGTCGGGGTCTCACTCACATCTCTCCGAGTGGGACCCTGTCCGGACAGTTTGTGTAAGCTTCTATACTTGTACTTGTATAAATCCTTTGCTAATCTTTCTACTTGGTGTTGGTGATTCTCGGGTGTCCTTGGTTGGGACACGGGTCGCATTTACCGGGGAACTCGACTCCAGGCGTGTGGCTCCCGGACCGCAACAGTCTGGAAATGTTAAGGAGTTTGTACCTTATCTAAGGGCTCTGCAGAAGTGAAGCATTTAGAGCAGGTGCGTAGTATGATTTCATTTGACTTTAATGTGTAAAATAAGTATGGATTTATGGGGAGAGGTTGGAGGTCTTTGCAGTAATCCAGGTGAGAAATGATGGTGGTTCTAACTTAATGTCATCACAGTGAGAGTAGATAAAAGAGCACAGATATAAAAGATTTTAATCAGACAGAGACCTGGAAACAAGGGTCCATAGGGATATCTAACAGTTTAAAAAGTATTTAGAGGGCTGTCTTGTGGAAGAAGGAGATCATTTATTCTGTTTATTTACAGATGACATAGTAAGGATTAATGGGAGAAATATAATTTTAACTTCAGTACAATAGGATGGTCCAAAAATTGAAAGCCTAAGTTTACCATCCATCACTGAATGTGTCTACGCATTTTAATTTGAGACATATTTTTAAATGCTTTATATGTGCTGTAGATTGGATAACAATGCACAAGACACTGAGCCTGCCCTTAAGGAGCCTGAGATCCTGAGATAACTAACAGCTAATTAAAGTGAGTGAAATACATATTATTGATATGAACAAAGGACTATGGAAACTCATTCTGTCCAGGGTCGAGAGGAGTTATTAGCTGAGATGATGAAAACTGGCTGAGGAGTCAAATAGAGGGAAAATTTGTATGGTATCGGGAGGACATCTACATGGAATTTCCCAAGAAACACTTGGAAATATGAATCTAGAGCTTACAACATAGTCAGGGCTGGGGTAATATATTGTGGAGTTTTCAGTATAAGCAAGAATCATCAAAGCAAAAGTCCTCAGAAGATAGGCAGTTATTATAAATAAGTGAAGTGGACAAGGCATAAGACAATAAGGGGTACTGAGGACTGTGGAAAATTGTAAAGCAAATGCCTTTTCCAGAAGGCAGCGCTGCTCAGCTCTAATAGAATGTTACCATGTAGGAAGGTTAGTCTGTGCAGCCAGATCTTCATACTTTCTAAATGAAAACAAACACTTGGATATTTGTGTTATGTTTTGGGTTAAATTGTTTTCCACACTGTATATATTTGATCTATTATGTTCCAAAGACTGGCATTGCCTTGTATGTTTTTTGTTTTTTGCTTTTTGCGGTACACGGGCCTCTCACTGTTGTGGCCTCTCCCGTTGCGGAGCACAGGCTCCGGACGCGCAGGCTCAGCGGCCATGGCTCACGGGGTCAGCCGCTCCATGGCATGTGGGATCTTCCTGGACCGGGGCACGAACCCGTGTCCCCTGCATCTGCGCCACCAGGGAAGCCCTGCCTTGTATGTTTTAAGGTGATTATTGAAGCTATGAATACAAATTTTTCCAAGTGAGTTGAGCACTAGTCTGTATACACTGCTAATCTTTCTCAAGCGGGCAATCAAATCTTACTTGATATACAGCCTTTCTTTCTTCTGTATCTGAGGATTCATGATGCCATAGTCATGCCTGAGGAGGTGATGCAGAATATCATCAAGCAAGATACAAAAGATGAAGAGAGATAAAAACATGATGTTAACCTAGAGCCCAGTGAAGATTTGGTTGTTTACAAAGAGTAATCAAGTACGTAAGGTGGTAACTGGCTGTGTTTTCAGATGTCAGAAAACATTGCTTTTCTGTCATAGTGCTTGTGTTTTAATTAATGTGGGTTTAACCCCTACAGATATGCCACTTCATGCCCTAGCACCCATGATGGTACTGAAAACAAAATGTTTTAAGAGCCATTGTAGAGAACAGGGACCAAAGATGGAATCCTAAGTAACATTAGGGACGAGTGAGGAGGATGACCAAAAAAGGTGGGCTTTATTAGAATGAGCCAAGAGGAGTATCACCAAGACCAAGAGGGGAGAGAGCGGGGGCTTCCCTGGTGGCGCAGTGGTTGAGAGTCCGCCTGCCGATGCAGGGGACGCGGGTTCGTGCCCCGGTCCGGGAGGATCCCACATGCCGCGGAGCGGCTGGGCCCGTGAGCCGTGGCCGCTGGACCTGCGCGTCCGAAGCCTGTGCTCCGCAGCGGGAGAGGCCACGGCAGTGGGAGGCCCGCGTACCGCAAAAAAAAAAAAAAGAAAAAAAAGAAAAAGAGGGGGGAGAGCTTTTAGAAGAAAGATCCTTTTGGCACATTATGCAGATGAAAAATGGTGAGGCCATGGGTTCTAAAAGGTAGGGGCTCCTGATGACCTCTAGAGGGCACTCTAAGGAGAAGAGCTGTCAAGGTTCCAGCTTGCTGTGTCCTGGGCAGTGAGCAGAAGTCAGTGACTGGAGCGATTGTAGACGGCTCTTTTGGTAAGTTTGGCAGCAAGGGGAAGGAGAGAGGCAATTGCGTTCCAAGGATGAAGCAAGGTTAAAGAAAGGTGGTACTTTTTTCTTTTTTTAATGGAGTAGAATTGATAATATATTGAGATGAGAGTGATCATTGATGAAGCCAGGTATGGAACGAGGCATAAAACGGAAAGGTCAGAAGTAGAGCAGTTGGGAATTGTCTTCCTTTCAGACAGGTAAAAATAAGAATCTTTGGAGGTAGCAGAGAGGAAAATTCAGGGAGCTGATGCCTGATGCCTCCACATTTTCTCTGAAGTAGAATATGAAGGAAAGGGTTTGTAGAGAGGTGTGGGCTGGGAACAAAAATAGAAACGAGTTTAGAACATCTGCTGTAGGGAATTTAACAGGGGTGAATGAAAGGATTGTTATGGTTCAAACTGAGATTGGAAACCATTAAATAGTAATGATCAGCACAGCTGTGAACATTTCTCCAACAGTATCAGGGAGCCCAGGAACAGAAAGCAAAGAAAGGAGGAATCGGTTTGCTCCAGCATTGGCGAATGACCAGCCAGATTCAGCAGAAGATTAAAGGGCTGATAAGTGCACAGGTAAATAAATGGCCAGTTGAAGACAAGCTTGGGAGGGACGTAAAAGGAATCAGGAGAGGACACATTTGATGAGAGAAAAGAGAGAGCCCCTGGGATAACTATTTTTCTTGGATATTGGAATGCGGGACTCTTACACTGGTTGAGACTTGGATCTGAGTGACCTCTGAGGTTCCTTCTAATTCCAAGATTCTTTTATTCTAGACATGAGAAACCACAGCCAGCTCCTATGCTGTTGTCATAGTTGTCATAGTATGTACAAAAAAAATCTTAGATGTACCAAGGTGTCTCTCTCAGGAATGGCCTCAAGAAAAATGAAGTAGATGATATTTCACGCTTGTGCTTCTCTCCTTTTGTAGCATCATCTTTCATTCCTTCATCGCATCCCTAGTGGATCAAGCTAAGGAGGGCATTGTTCTCCGATAGGAAGGCTGTCCTTAGGTCCTACTCGAGTCGAAACCTCTAGGTAGATTCTTGTTCTGCTTCTGTGTGGATCCATAACTGGTCTCTAGTTATTTATTTGCATTTCAGTGCAGCTACAAGGGGCTTCACTCTCAAGTCAGCTTTTTGGGCTTTCTGACTCAGGTCGCAAGACAGCCTTCCTTTTGTTTAATTCTTGTGAATTCTTACAACTTCTGCTGGGCGGGAGGTGATGTGAGGAGGAGGAATAAAAAGAACGGAGCAATTAGCCTAGTGGACTTGAGATGAACAGAGGGTGAGGTTCGGTGCCAGATGCTTTCCCGTTCTGAATCCCACGTCTTGAGTTGGACAGCTCTTTTGTGTACTGGCCAATTTCCATACAAGCACCAGTAAACCCAGTTCACTTCCCTCTGGCCTTGGCTTTCAGGTTTTAGGAGACGCAGATCAAATATGTGTTATTTCTTCAGTGAACCCACAGATTTCACCCTGGGGACCAGCTCCCTTGCTGTTGAGACAGCTAAAAGCACTACGCAACACATTTGAAATATGCCCCAGACTCTCTGGAACCAGGGGCTTTGAATGCTTGCCAGGGCTTTAGTGCCTCTTGGTGTACTTCTGAGGTAGATCAAAGTCCCACACAAGTTCTGTTGGAGGAGAGAATCTTTACTGGGAGCTCAAGAGCGAAAATAGCCTTGAAATGAAAGCAGGAGATTCGACAGCATGAGCTGTCTGTAGGAACTTTGATCTCACGGCATTTAAGCTTCTTTCTCTAAAGCACAGACCCTGCCCCATGGTACATGCTCATTAAATGTGAGTGGAAACTGCCCACATGTCAGGATGCCAATTTCCCACCTCCATCTCTGTTCCAGTGGTTTATGAATGGTAAAGTAACTTCTTTTACTTTGTGCGTGTAGCCGAAAACTTCAGGTTCTTTACAGTGGCAAATGCTGGGGAAATCCTACCACCAAAAGGAGCCCTGATGCTGTGACGGAGGTAATTTGGTTTTGAGGATTTGAGAAACCCCATTTTGAGTTCTCACTCAACAGCATGTCAGTTTTGTGTGGGTAAGTTGCTTAACCTCTCTGTACCTAAGTTTCCTGTAATACTAGGATTATGAGATCTCTCTCTTCGATTTGTCATAGGATGAAATTTCCTCCCGTTTTCCCCAGTAACCTCCTCTTACACCTTCCCCGTATCTCTGTGAGTGTGTTGTATTATAGCTTCCGCTATAACTCTTCTCCTGGGTTATGGGCAGAGTCCCTGGCTGTCCCCTCTTACAGAGGACTGGGAGGAAAGTGTGTGCTCGCTGTGCATCAATGATTACCCGAGATACTGTGTGACATGCTCTGGCCTTGTTAGTCTGTCTGTACCATTGTCCACCATAGGGTCATAATAATTAGTGACGGACAGTCAAACATCTACTCAGTGGTCTATATGTACAGCCGACTCTCCCTTTTTTAGAAACTAGAAAACTAGAAATGATCTGCAACCGAGAGGAGCTCCCTAATTTATTTATTCAGTAAGAACTTATTACGCATCTCCTGTGTGCTAAGGCTGGGGCCATGACGGTGTGTAAAGAGAGATGCTGTCTTTCTTCATGTGGGGCATGTTTCCTAGAGGGAGAGACACACATTAATCAAATACCCTCACAAGCAAAAGTGCATTTGCAGCAGTGATGAGGGCCACACAGTGATTGAACTTGGTGCTGCTCAGTTCAGAGATTTGATGGAATCTAGAAGGTCAGGAGGCGCTTGTCTGAGGAAGTAGCCGTGGACAGCCATCTTCAGGATGAGCAGAGTTAAACAGGAGAGGGAGAAAAGGGCCTCACAGTCATAGAGAACAGAGTGTGGGAAGCACCCATAGCATGAGGGAATGTGATGAGGATGTGCAATGAAGCCAGCGTGGCTGGAGCCCAGGGAGCAAGGTTCAAGGTGAGACTTGCATGGGGGACCATGCTCAGAAGTTTGGTTCTTACTCAAGCTGCAGTGGAAAGCTTTGCAGAGATGATATCATCGGAAGAATGAGCTGGCACCTAGAAGTGGGCCCGGCCTGCTCTCTGGAGGACATCTACCCTCTGTGACAAGATCTGTATCATCAAGAATTACCCCCTTTTTCTCTGTGCTAACCACACTGGGTTATACATGAGCTGTGCATGTCCTTGTCCCAGCTGACCCTGTTACCTTTAGAAGAGGATGAGCAGTGCCCTCTGGCCCCATGCCCCTCCCCGCCTCCATGGTCCATGGACCAGCACAGTGTGCCTGGTGCCAGAGTGGGCAGAAGAGTGATAGCTGTTGTTTCAGTTGACTTGAGCTAATCTGTCACACTTCACCCAGAGACCCCAGCTCTGCTCAGCTGAGCATTCTCTGTCCTAAGGTGAAACACACAAGCAAATAAATAAGTAGGGAGCTGTTGGGAAATCCTCTTTGTCACCACTGAGGCATGCTCATTTATTTAGCAAAATGCCCATAATTTTTAAATTGCTTGATTTAGCCACTGGCTACTTGGTATCTTCAAGGGGTCCCATCAGGAACAGTGCTTCCCCATTACCTGGAAAAACAAGGCAGGCTTTTGATCTCTGGAATTAATTACACGCGAGGATTTTCATTGTTTGGAGCAGCAAGCAGCTGGTTCCTGCAGGGGCCAGGCTGAAATCTCCTGCCAATTCCCTTTCTATGCTTGTCCCTCCCTCCACACCTACATCCTTTCTTTCTTTCATTATGCTCAGTGGGTTCAATTCAAAGAGGGAAATTGTAATTAAAACATTTACAAAGCTCCAGTTTTTTCTGTGACTGCCCTCAAGAAGGTGACCATTCACAATTCACTCTTTTTCCAAATACAGCACAATGACAGAGTTTCCAGGAATGTCTTTCTTACTGACACAGGCTGCCCAGGAGGGTAGTAATACACTTGAAAACAACTCCACAATGAGTTATAAGACCAGGGGCGAAAGGGAGAGGAGGAGGTTTGCTCTTCAGGTGTTGGGGAGGAAATGCAATAAGGAGTCACTTTTATCAGGGCACAACACCTTCTCTGGTGGCCCTGCAGACCAGTTAACAATGGTTTATAGCTTTCTATCTTCCTTCCTTTTCGTTAATTATTCATACTTCTGGTACCAAGAGGAGGGGTCTTATTTTCCTTTTAGGTGTAATTAGAGTAATCAATGGTTTTGTAATACTCTCATGTTTGTTTCTCTGTCTCTATTCAATTTTTTTTTTTCTGTACAAGAGAAAAATATAAAACACGAAACAAAAACCCCCAAGTCTCTGGATTTTGTGAATTCTTGCAGTGAAAATTGGTTTTACCATAATAGCAACTCGCAGCAATGATTCTGAGGTGAACAACCTGAAATTACTCCTTTAAAGGCAATAATTTGTATAGTATGTATTTTGAGGAAGCGGGGAGGACTAAGTGAGTGACAATTTAGGTGAATTTTAACACAGTTTGTCTTTATATTTTGTGATAAATGAGGAAACATACTGTTGGTGTATTCAACTAAGGATGTGCATTTGCATTTGGTTTTGTTTCTGTTGAATAGATTCTGGTTTGAATGTCAAATTAAACTCTCAGCTTCCAAACACTTAATCCTTTTGTTGAGAATTTACACAATCTTGAAAGGAAAGGGGCCCAAATGCAGTTATCCTTTAAGGTAAGGAGGTTAGGCAAACAATGAATTGGCAATTATTCTACCTTTTATATTAACAAAACCTACTTCTTGGAGTTCAGAACCCATAGGAAATCTTGTTTGAAAGATATTTTGCCACATCATCACAGGCATTTCCAAGGTGACAAAGTGATGTGTCACAAACAAGCTTGTGCCATCTTTGAATACAAGCTGATGGGAAGAGAAAAAGTCAAGAACAAGAAACTGTTTTCAGGTTTCACAACCTATTTATGTTTGCTCAAGATCGAGGGACTTCTAAAATATTACCCTTAAGGAAGCCAAATAAAACAGTTTAACATCTTGGAATAGTAGGTCCTTTTTGTATATTGACTTAAAAAATGAGGAAATGGATATAGGAATAATATTTTATTCCTGAAATTTTTTTCACTTAAATCCACTCTTCAAAATATGTATATGTTCCTATTATTTATCTTGGCCTACATACATGTTTCCTTGTTCCACATATTCATAAAAACCTGTGTGTGAGGACGTATACATGGCTCTCTAAGTATTCTGATTATTTATGTAAAACTAAAGGAAGACAAGATGAATTCCTAATGAAAAGGTAAATTGCTTATATTTATATAAGCTTATAAGGCATCTTAAGCTACTTAATCAGTTTCTCGTGATCATTGGTGGTTTTCATCTGGGAGAGAATCACCAGGTCAAACGTGGAGATAGTGGCACAGCCATGAGTAGAACCCAGGGTTCCTGTTTTCCACATGACAGTTTCTTTCAAAGCAGCACCACGATGCCAGCTAGGAAGTAAAAGTAAAGTCTTCATAAAGACCAGGTTTACGAGGGCACAAAGTTTCTTCTCAATGTTGTTAAGAAACTAAAAGAGATACAGGAGTTTAGGGAGTCACTACAGTCTTCCTAGGGATGAAATATGTTCCATTTATCCTTCCAAGAAGAGTCCCAAGGGAATGCACAGGAGGAAGACCATTGAGGATACGGGAAAAGGAGGGTGTCTTTGGCTGATCAAATTCCTAAAGGTATTTCTTGCTCTCCAGGTGGCTTCCTAACGTTGAAAGATAAGTTGAGGCATATTAAAAATTTTAAGCGTTTATTTGAGCAAACATCAACTCGAATTGGGCAGCATCCAATCTAATGGATAGAAAGGAGCTTCAGGGATCTGTACAAATGAAAGGCTACCAGGTAGAAGGGAGCAGTTACAGGAAGTTATTCTAGGCAAAAAAGCAGGTTGGTTATTACAGAGTTACTTTCCTTTAGGGGTTGCAGGAGTCTGTCAGGCAGGTGACCTAACTAGTGCTGATCTGGTGATTCCTGAGAGACTGTTTCAAGATTCCATTTCTGGGAGAGCCAAAGCTATGATTAAGTCTCCGTTTGGTGACGTGGGGCTTCGCATAATTGACTCCATTTGGAGTCTGTTGTCTTGTTTTTTTTTAACACTAAACATCCTTTCTTCTCTTCCTCTATCTTTAAGGATTGGACTTACTGTTCCACTTTAAAGAAAAATTAAAAAGAAAATTTACTAAATTACAAAGAGGATAGTAGTTTTCCCATTACCTAGAATCAACCACTATTAATAGTTTGTAAAGCAGCATATAGATATATTTTTCTTCTCTTAAAAAAATATGAAGTTAAACTGTCCTCATGTGCTTCCACCTCAACTATGTTCTATCCCCCCAAATCCCCAAAGAAATCACTTTTTTTAAAAAAAATTATTTTTGGCTGCTTTGTGTCTTCATTGCTGCGCGCAGGCTTTCTCTAGTTGTGGCGAGCGGGGGCTCCTCTTCGTTGCGGTGCACAGGGTCTAGGCGCGTTGGGCTTCAGTAGTTGTGGCGCACGGGCTTAGTGGTTGTGGTGCACAGGCTTAGTTGCTCCGCAGCATGTGGGATTTTCCGGGACCAGGGCTCAAACCCACGTTCCCTGCATTGGCAGGCGGATTCTTAACCACTGTGCCACCAGGGAAGTCCCAGAAATCACTATTTTGAGTTTGGTGTGTATATTAGTCAAGGTTTTCCAGAGAAACAGAAAAAATAGGAGATATATTTTTATATCTACATACTACATCTGTAGCTGGGAATTTATGATAAGGAATTGGCTTGTGAGATATGGAGGCTGAGAAGGCCTGAGAACCAGGAGAGCCAAAGGTGTAAGTTCCATCTAGGTCTGAAAGCAGGAGGAGACCAGTGCCCCAGCTCAACACTGTCAGGTAGAGACAGCAAATTCTCTCTTGCTCAACCTCTTGTTCTGTTTCGGCCCTTGCCTGGTTGGAGGAGGCCCACTCTCATTGGGGGAGGGTAGTCGGCTTTACTCAGTCTACCAATTCAAACGTTCATCTCATGCAGAAACACCCTCACAGATACACCCAGAATAATGTTTAAACAAATAATGGGGTACCCCTAACCCACTCAAGTTGCCACATGAAATTAATTATCACGGCGTCGATACTTGTAATTTTTAAAATACGCACTTACATGCACATATATGTGTCTAGAGAAAACTCAGCATAGGATATTTTTATATAGTTTATTCAATTTACTTACATAGTACAATGTTGTTTGCACTGTTCTGCATCATGCTTCTTTCTTTCAGCTTTGTGATTTTGATGGCTAGGTTCCTGATAGACTGGATGTTCTTCAGAGGGGTGGCATTTGATTTGGATCCTGAGAGATGGATAAGATTGTGCCAGGGAAGAAAGGAAAGGGACAGGTAGGACAATATTATATGCATTGGCACTGAGTTTTGTAAGGTCATGGAATAGACTGGAAAGTTAAGGTTGCTAGAATTTGGGGGACTGAGGTGTCTCCTATAGAAGATTAAGTAATCTAGACCGTATAGCCTAGACCAGAGAATGTCAATTTTTACTAGGAGCCAAGGGATGTTATAAATGAAGGTGAAGTGTATTAGTTTGTGAGGGCTGCTGTGACTAAGTACCACAAATTGGGTGCCTTAAACAATAGAAACATGTTGTCTTGGAGGCTGGAAGTCAGAAATCAAGGTTTGGGCAGGGTTGGTTCCTTCTGAGGACTGTAAAGAAGAATCTGGTCCACGCTGTCTCCTTTGGTTGCTGTTGGTAATCTTTGGTATATTCTTCGTCTTGTACAGCCATTACCTGACGGTTGCATTACCCTGACCTCTGCCTGGACATTCCTGTGGCATTCTGTATGTGTGCATGCTGTGTCCTGATTTCTACTTCCTAAACCAATCATTTTGAATTAGGGCTCAGCCTAATGACCTCATTTTAACTTGATTACCTCTATAAGGGTTCTAACCACAAATAAGGTCACATTCTGAGGCACTGGGGCTTAGGACTTCAACATATGAATTTGCGGGGGCGACATAGTTCAATCAATAACATGAAGTGACAAAAAATATTTCTTACAGATGATAATTCTTTTTTTTTTTTTTTTTTTTTTTTTTTT